>NC_081767.1:28619631-28919631 GCF_963082965.1 Carassius carassius | reverse complement strand
TCCTCACCCACTCATTCAAGACGAACCTGTGTGCCCTTAGGGCTGTTATTTCCCCAGTGGTCTGGGGTGGCGTAGTCGACCATACATTGTCATACATATGCATATTTTGTGTTAAGAGTGTGGGAAAACACCCTTACGACCTCCTTTGCTTTTGTACCGCCACGTTACAGTAATAAACAACCTGCAGTTTAATGTTTGCATTTTTTCCCCTTACTTTACTGAAAAATGAACCGAACAGTGACTTTAAAACAGAGGTACTTACCGAACCATGATTTTTGCATACCGTTACACCCCTAATATATATATATATATATATATATATATATATATATATATATATATATATATATATATATATATATATATATATATATATTCCTACATGTCATAATGGATAGTCATCGCATGTATCAGAATTAGTCTATCTATTTGCTCGCACACAAGCAGCTCCGTTTCATCTCGGAGACGCGTTCTGTCTTTGCGCTTGCCAAATTCCGCCGTGTAAATAGCAAATCCGTCATGGCACAAGCGCAACTGGCTCTTAAAGGGAATGGGAGATGAGACTCTGATTGGTTTATTGCATGTTACGCCCAAAAAAAACACCAATTACTCATTAAGAGAATAGGGACAACCCGTTTAGACCATGTGCCAACAGTTTTTCCGTCGTTAAAATAGCAAAAGTGGATTTGGACATGCCCTGAGTGCACCTGCGCCGTGCGCTTTATACTTTTGCGTTTAGATCGTTACAATAGGGCCCTAAATTTGGTTGATTTACCCTGACCTTGAATTATTGATTTGATTAAACTATTATTTTCTTAGGTTATATGTAAATTAGTTTTGTATGAAATATCTTATTCAGGTCAGTAAAAATAAAAAAACATTTTGTATGATCGCTCTTATTTTGGTAAAATAATTAACATTTTGCAGAGACTGTATACACACACATACACACTACGAGGAGAAAAGACATACATCTAAAAAGTACTAAAAATCCTCGCACCAGTTGCTTATAAGTTATTGAAAATATAGCTCAGAAATATGAAGTTTGTTCTGGGAAAAATTCTAGGATGATTGTTTTCAGATGACACTTGACTTGATGTTGTTTTATATAATGAAATCCCATTCAGGCATTTAAAGTGGTTTTAAATTGGATTATTGGATTTCATTTTAGATTAAATTGGTTTTTCCACATCAATGTATTATTACTGGAGGTTATTATGATTATTTTAAACAAAGGCTGCATTCCCAGAGTCCCTGAGCAATAGCCTGGTCCTGAGACCCTGCTGCCGCAGTCACCGTGTGGTTCAGTATGCAGTCTCCATTATGCAGCTGACGAATCTTCCACCCAGTTTATAAATGCATATGAATGTTATCATCTCACTCCTTAAGAGTCGATGACAGTACTTCGAGAGCATCTATGTACTTAGCTTGCATATGAAATATAAGGAATCAGGTTAAAGAGCCATTCAGAGGCTTTGTTTGGTGTAGTGGAGAGCAGTGGAAAAAAACCCAGCAAGCCAGCGCGGCTAAAAGAGAAGACTAATGGATTATGACTTCATAGTCCAGAGGTCTGTCTGTTGCATGAGCACAAACATTGGTTTAGTGTGTACAGTGTGATTTGGCAGTGCCGTTCACATTTTCAGCACAACATTCACTCACAAAACACAATTAATGGCAATCACAGTCCGCACATCTTTTTTTCTTCCAATGAATGAGTGACAGCGACTGCTGGTGATGTGACAAAATTGTGAATGCAAACTGTGTTTTATTCCAGTTCCATTTATTTTAACATTGAATTAACTTGCTCAACAATTATTGGTCAGGAACTTCAGGTTTTTGGTTTGTTTAATATAATATTTAATATGATGTATCATCAAATTATCTACAATAGGTATCTAGGTATCTGTATAGGTAACAGATGATGTTTTGTTCAAGCATCAGTTAGGAGGATGGGAGTTACATTAGTCATTTTTTTTTTATTTAATTGGGACAGTGCATTTTAATGAACATAACATGGAGTACATGCATGTAAAAATGCCGGATTATAGCCAAAGGCTAATTTCCATCCGTAGTCCCACGTGCTAGGATCACACAGCTCACAAAAACATTGTAAAATAAAATTTACATCTACAGTCAGTTCATAAATTAGCTAAGTCCTATATACAATATTCAAACAAGACTACATTCAACTTCACAAACACTCATCCATATACACATTACAACATAAAACAATTTAAAAGAGAATAAAGCATACATACTAATGTGTACAGCTTTGATTTGCCCATAGCCATTTTTTCAGCTGGACTTTAAATGAGCTATACGTAGTACATTCTCTTAGTGTTAGAGGAAGACTATTCCACAGGTTCCCACCCCGGACAGACAGGACCGTCTGACCGAAGGTGGTACGCCTGTGAGGTATTATCAAGTCTCCTCTAGTAGAGGCTCGTGTGGTCCTCAGAGAATTTTCTTTGGATTTAATAAAGTCCTTCAGCAGTGGCGGAGCGAGGGAGTGAAGGACCTTATATATCAGACAGGCCATTTTCAAATTAATCATATTTTGAAAATCTAGTAATCTATGTTTCTTTAGCACTTGACAGTGGTGGTGTGATAGCGGTTTTTTATCTAATGTTTTTAATGCCTTTTTATATAGACTTTCTATGGTTTTAAGTGTTGTAGGACAAGCAAGAGACCAGGTAGTCAGACAGTAATCAAAATGAGAAATAATCATCGAATAAAAATGTTTTAGCAGCACCCATAGTTAAATTATTTCGAATGTGACAAAAATTTTGAAGATTAAATTTGACGACCTTTGCTACTTTTTTTACATGATTTTTGAAGCAAAGTGTTGAGTCAAGGACTACCCCAAGATATTTGAATTCTGAGACCAGGTGAAGTTCCTCTCCATTCAAACAGACATTTGACCTGCTTACTTCGACGTGACGTTTTGAGAAGTACATGCACACGGTTTTTCTGGTGTTCAACATGAGGCATGAATTCTTGAGCCAGTCCTGCACATAATATAGGGCAGCTGTAAGATCAGCAGCTGCTTGTTGGATGGTTTTTGCTTGAGTGTTGTTATTGATAAAGAGAGAGAACAGAACCGGCCCAAGAACGGACCCCTGCGGGACACCAACTCCAGAATCTAAGCAAGGAGATTTGACACCATCTACTACCACATACTGTATCCTATGGGACAGGTAGGATTTAAACCATAAAAGTGCTTGATCAGAGATGTTAAATTGAGTCAACCTGGATATTAAAATTTGATGGTTAACAGAGTCAAAGGCTTTCTTCAAATCTAAGAAGATAGCCCCGACATAAGGACTCTTGTCAAGCAGACCTTTTATGTTTTCTGTTAACACACACAGGGCACTATCGGTGGAGTGATGGTTCCGAAAACCGAACTGTAATGGATGTAGTGAAGGTTGGACATTTTCCAGATGAGCCGTCAACTGTCTGACTACCCACTTCTCTGCTATTTTTGATATAACGGGAAGTATGCTGATAGGTCTATAATTAGACATGTCTGTTATAGCACCTGATTTAAGTATTGGTGTCACTGCAGCCACTTTCCAATCTGCAGGGACTATAGAATGGTTTAAAGGACATGTTAAGAAGATGGGTTATTGGACATATTAGATGATCCTTGTACTCCGCGATAGGCAGTCCTATCGCGGGACTGCCTGGTTTCGATCTGCTAAATAGTGAGGCGTGGCCAAAGCCAGTGAAAGTACTTAATTAGCTGTTTAGAAAGCACTTGTCAGAAGAAACAGTCAAGCTACAGAGAAGGACAGCAGCTTGTGAGTGTTTTGCCTTGTTTTCTCATCAGACTAGTGTGTGATCGTCATTGCTAGGAAAGTGTTTGGTTTAAATTGTGTGTGTCTTACCCTGGTTAATACGTGCTGAAAGTGGCGCTTGGTTTTGCGTTTGCCTATCGCGGGACTGCCTGGTTTCGATCTGCTAAATAGTGAGGCGTGGCCAAAGCCAGTGAAAGTACTTAATTAGCTGTTTAGAAGGCACTTGTCAGAAGAAACAGTCGAGCTACAGAGAAGGACAGCAGCTTGTGAGTGTTTTGCCTTGTTTTCTCATCAGACTAGTGTGTGATCGTCATTGCTAGGAAAGTTTTTGGTTTAAATTGTGTGTGTCTTACCCTGGTTAATACGTGCTGAATGTGGCGCTTGGTTTTGCGTTTGCCTATCGCGGGACTGCCTGGTTTCGATCTGCTAAATAGTGAACTTCTTGGAGGAGTTGGATGTGCTGCTATCAAACTTTCCTGAAGATGGTACTCCTCTGGTACTGCTTGGTGACTTCAACATCCACCTAGATAAACCCCAGGCTGCTGACTTCAAAACTCTGCTCTCCTCATTTGATCTCAAGCTAGTGTCTACTACAGCGACTCACAAATCAGGCAACCAACTGGACCTCATCTACACGCGCTGTTGCTCTGTGGACAATTCCTCAGTTGCTCCACTGCACACCTCAGACCACTTCCTCATTACTGCTAACCTAGCACTTACTCCTGAAGTGCCTCACACTCCAACGCAGGTCACCTTTCGACGGAACCTACGCTCACTCTCTCCATCTCGCCTATCTTCTGTGGTTTCATCCTCGCTTCCTGCACTCTCTCAGTTCTCTGCTCTGGACACAAACAGCGCTACGGACACTCTTTGCTCCACTTTAACATCTTGCTTGGACAACTTTTGCCCACTGTTGTCTAGACCAGCACGCACTGCCCCATCTGCCCCCTGGCTGTCTGAGGTTCTTCGTGAACATCGCTCTAAACTCAGGGCTGCTGAGAGGAAATGGCAGAAATCAAGAAACTCTACAGACCTCAGTGTGTATCAGTCTCTCCTCTCTTCCTTCTCTGCAAATGTCTTCACGGCTAAAACATCCTACTACCACAACAAAATTAACAGCTGTTGTGATGCTCGGACACTCTTCAAGACTTTCTCTTCTCTTCTTAATCCGCCGCCACCACCTCCTCCATCGACTCTTACAGCGGACGACTTTGCAGTTTTCTTCACAAATAAGACAAGATCCATCAGCGACCAATTCTCCACACCGCAGACTGAGGACAACTTCACAATAACCGACGCACACTCTTTCTCTTCCTTCTCCCCACTCTCAGTGATGGACGTCTCCAAACTTCTCCTGTCCAATCATCCTACTACTTGTCCACTTGATCCGATCCCCACTCACCTCCTTCAAGCGATCTCTTCTTCAGTCATGCCTTCGCTTACTCACGTTATCAACTCCTCTCTTCACTCTGGAACATTTCCCTCAGCATTCAAGCAGGCTCGGGTAAGCCCACTGCTCAAGAAACCATCTCTGAATCCAGCGCTTCTTGAAAACTACAGACCGGTATCCCTTCTTCCATTCATTGCAAAGACACTTGAGCGAGCTGTGTTCAACCAGTTTTCTATGTTCCTTGTACAGAACAACCTCCTGGACAGCAACCAATCTGGCTTCAAAAGTGGCCACTCAACTGAGACTGCTCTGCTCTCGGTTACTGAAGCCCTGCGACTAGCAAGAGCAGCTTCAAAATCTTTGGTACTCATCTTACTGGACCTTTCTGCTGCTTTTGACACTGTTAATCACCAGATTCTCCTGTCCACCCTCAGAAAGATGGGCATCTCTGGAACTGCACTCCTGTGGGTTAAGTCCTACCTCTCTGACAGATCCTTCAGTGTGTCTTGGAGGGGTGATGTTTCAAAATCACACCACCTTGCTACTGGGGTTCCTCAAGGCTCAGTACTTGGACCACTTCTCTTCTCAATCTACATGACATCATTAGGATCTGTCATTCAGAAGCATGGCTTTTCTTATCACTGCTACGCTGATGACACCCAACTCTACCTCTCATTCCAACCAGATGACCCGACGGTAGCTGCTCGCATTTCAGCCTGTCTGAGTGACATCTCTAGCTGGATGAATGACCATCACCTTCAGCTTAACCTTACGAAGACCGAACTCCTGGTGATTCCAGCTAACCCATTGCTTCATCACAACTTCTCTATACAGCTGGGCTCATCAACCATTACTCCTTCGAGGACAGCTAGAAACCTAGGAGTTGTGATGGATCATCAGTTAAGCTTCACAGACCACATTGCTACAACTACCCGGTCCTGCAGGTTTGCCTTATACAACATTAGGAAGATTAGACCCTTCCTGTCAGAGCAAGCAACCCAACTTCTTGTCCAAGCGCTTGTTCTCTCCAGACTGGACTATTGTAATGCTCTCCTGGCGGGCCTTCCTGCATGTACTGTCAAGCCTCTGCAATTGATCCAGAATGCAGCAGCGAGGGTTATCTTCAATGAGCCAAAAAAAGCTCACGTTACTCCTCTCCTCATCAGGTTACACTGGCTACCAGTAGCTGCTCGCATCAAATTCAAGGTACTGATGCTAGCCTACAAGACGACCACTGGCATGGCACCAACTTACCTAAACTCATTGGTTAAATCTTATGTGCCCTCCAGAAGTTTGCGCTCTGCAAGGGATCGACGCCTTGTGGTACCATCCCAAAGAAGTTCAAAATCACTCTCAAGGACCTTTTCCTGGACTGTGCCCAGCTGGTGGAATGACCTCCCAATCTCAATTCGTACAGCTGAGTCTTTACTCATTTTCAAGAAACGGCTAAAGACTCATCTTTTTCGCCTGCACTTAACCAACTAACACTATCACTTTTCCTTTTCTTGTCTTTTAATTTAAAAAAACAACAAAAAAAAAACAACAACACTGTGCGTTCTATACTAGACTAACCGAGACTTGTCATGGCACTTGTATACTGTTGTTGTTCTCTTGTTGACCTGACTGCTTCTATTGTTCTCATTTGTAAGTCGCTTTGGATAAAAGCGTCTGCTAAATGATTAAATGTAAATGTAAATGTATTATATTCAGGCGGCAAGGAAGCCGACCGGAAGTTGAAGTCAGCCGGGTGCTGCCATCTTGTAGCAGAACTTCACTTGCGTTAGCATCCCATTGACCTCCCATTCATTTTGGCATCACTTTGACAGCGAATAACTTTACATCTGAGGCGTTTAAAGACTCCATTTGTCCATTATTTATTTCTAAAGATACACGACAATGTATAAAGTGCTCCATTACCTTCTATGTTACATTATGGCCCCGTAGAAACAGTTTTTGTAAAAATAGGCTAACGATTGCGTCATAACCACTCGACTCTCTGTCGCATTACCGTACAGACAGGAGGAGAAGCTCGCAGGCAATTAACTTAATATGGCGTACTGGCGTTACATTTTAAAATACTATAGAAAATAATTAATCAGAATACTTCTTCTCACTCACGCCAAAGAACTCCCCGCTCCAGCTCGCCGTCTCTGCAAGATTAACGATGGCAGTTTGCATGCACAGCCATTTAGAAGATTTACATCTGGCAGACAGGTTGCTGACGTCATCAAGCTTAGTTTGAGTCTGCGCGTCAGAAACGGAAGTGCTAAAAATAGCTAAAAACGGGCTTCACTTGTCTCAATTGAGTTCCTATAGAGCATCACAGTCCCGCCCACAGTCCGAGAGAGCTCTGGTGCCGGAAGTAAATTTCCCATTCATTTCTCCCATTGACTTTCGGAAAAATCCGTATCTAAAGAGTTTTACAGCATGTGTGAGGATAACCAGCTACGGCTGAACTCATAAGCATATAACATATCATTTCGAGTGAAAAAATTAAGAGAAAATCCAAAAAAAGTCAAAGGTACAAGACTGTGTACATATTTTCATTTCGAGCGCAGGAACTACTCATCCCATAAACCATCGCGCCTCATTGAATTCGACTGAAGCCACAACCGCGAACGAGCCTTTTGAGCGACTTCCAAATCTGATGATGGCCGCTCGCTCGAACTTTTTCCTCCAGTGAATTTTATTTTATATAGTGAAGGTATTAAATTTACAATCATGTAAATAAATAGTGTTTCATATAGGTATTGTGTATTGATTTTTATATTTATCATCGTGTATTTTATATATTGTGTGCGTGTGTGGAAGTTGTTAACAATAACGTCAGCAACATGGTGCAGTGCTTTGTACCTGACTGCAATCACTGCTCAGTCGTCAACATATGTCGTTGCCATTACACAAATGTTCAGTAAATTCACAAAAAGGTATGCCTAGGCTAAATATTGTTTTGACAGTGGCAAATGCTTGATATGACTCATACCATATGAAGGCTACAGTAGCCTAGCTAAGTTACCAACCTCCCTGCAAAACTCTCATGGCAGCCAAGGAGATCATGATTGCACTGATAAGTCTACCGTGCAAAAACGCAACACTGGTTTTTATTCTATTTTATTTTTTTATTAATGATCTTCAGTCTTCACGGACCTTCGCGGGGTTTAACCAGACGGTTACACGAGCTCCACCAATCCAATCAGATGCATCACTGTGGGATTGTGGGAATGTTCAGGATTGTGGGTAATGAAGTACTTAGCCAAGACATCGCGAATAAAAGGCATTTATATAAAAAAGGTTAGTGCCCCATGATCCTTTTGCATTTATATGAGCATATACTATCGCTTAGTACAGCCGTAGCTGGTTTTGAGTCTACCATGTATGATTACGTTTTTATGGTTTATACCCCAAATGTCAATGCAGAAATTGCATTGAATTTTTACTTCCGGCACCAGCTGTGGGCGGGACTGTGATGCTCTATGGGGTCGCTGTGTCCATTTCTTTTACTGTCTATGATTATATTGTGTTCATCGTCTCTTAAAGTGACCGCGCCTAATTTAGCTACTAGCTGCCGTAATGTTAATCCAAGAAAATGAAAATGAAAATCACTCACTGCTCTTGACTGAATTACTTTGTAGTTTTAACAGTCAAACCAAAAATTATTCAGACACCAGATATAATTTTTGATATATATATAGCAAAGCTGTAATAATGTGAGAAATGTTGAAGGTGTCTGAATAAATGTAGGTTTGACTTTATATTTCATTTTTACATTGAAGACTATCCAGTGCTATTTTACATTTAATTATTTGGTTTATGTACCTTGACACCTACAAACTTGAAAAAAAACTTAAACATTGTGTAAATAGCACAAATAAATAAAAATAAACGAACATACAAATGAAACAATTTCAAACAGGGCCCACTGGTACAATCTTCACCGGGTCCCCGCTGACCCCAGCTACGGCCCTGCTCACGCCTGTTTCACACATACTCCGTCTGCAGTGCGTATGCAGTCCGTGTGCGTTACGTATGTGGTGCAGCACGGACTCGATGTGCTTTCACACAGGACGCGTTTGCAGTTCGCTACTCGGTACGCAAACAATCGCTGCACTGCTGCAGACGCAACGCTCCAGGAACGCAACTGGAATCTGTTAACATGGGTGCGTAAAAAAATATGCAACGCATAGGCACTGCAGACGGAGTATGTGTGAAACAGGCGTAAGGTTGTTTGCACCTTGTGCAGTGTTGAATTAGTTTACAGCTTTTTCAAGCACTTTGTGATGCATTTTGGAAACAGGAGATGAGCCCCTTTTCTAATGCACCACCTAGCCTGATAAACCCCTTCTCAGAGACTTACTGTTTGTCAATTTTATTTGGGTAACACACATATTCTGAATGCCTTCGGCAGAATTCGAATGAGCCATTTTAATCTAGATTAATCAAAATTAACTTCAAGATCACAGTGAGATTAATCTAGATTAAAAAAAAATATCTATGCCCACCACTAATATATGTATATATATATATATATATATGTTTTTATTTATTATGGTTACCAAGGCTGCATTTATTTAATCAAAAATACAAAACAGAAAAAACATGAAATTTTAATTTCAAATAATTGTTTTCTATCTGAATATGTTTTAAAATGTAATTTATTTCTGTGATGGCAAATCTGAATTTTCAGCTCCAGTCAGACTTCAGAAATCATTCTAATATGCTGATTTGGTGCTCGTTGTGAAAGCAATTGTGCTGCTTAATATGTTTGTGAAAAACATGATGCATTTTTCCACATTCTTTGAAAAAGTAAAAACCCAAAAACTTTTGTAACATTATTAATGTCTCTACTGTCAGACAAATGTAATGCAATTTAATGTGCCTTTCCTAATTAAAATTAATTTATACAATAATATAATATATAATAACTAAGATAAGAAAATAAAAATAAAAGTTAATGTTTTTCTTAAAAATAAAATGTTTAACTTTTACTAACTGACTGGGCCTGCAGGGGCCAGTATAGCTAATATAAATATTCACTAAGGTTTAGGTAGATGTCTTGGTCAGAAATGAGAGTCAAGTGTTTTTTTTTTCTTAAATCCACTGGGAAGTTTACAGGAAGCTTGAGACTTCCGAACAAAAGCATAATCCGAGGGAAATTCTGCAATGCGAGTCATTCACTTGATTCTGAATGGCAGATCTGTGCAGACACTATCACAGTCAATGCACTGATAAAACACAACACAATCACTATGAACAGAGGAGGAACATGAGAACAGATGCTTTTGATTTGATAGCACAGTTCTTTGGGGGATTCAAGCCTTCCCCTGCATCGTATTCTGACATTACATACTGGAGAGTGGTATTTTTACTCTTTCCATAGCTATAAAATTCCTCGCAATTGTATGCAAATAGACTGCTCTGAAACAAGTCATGTTGAGTAGAAAACATCATGGTTGCAGAACAATTGCAACAGTGATTATGTTGAAAAGACTAAATGACACCCCCTGATGTTTTATTCATTTCAAAGCTCATGCTCTGCGGCCTGGAAATGTCCTCTCCCTAGGCAAAACAACATTTGTAGCTGGTGTCAGCGGCCTCACTTAAATGGAATCAAAAACTGAAGAAGAATAAGAAATACCGAATCCAAGGGTTGACGTCAGTTTTTTACCATCCAGTCAAATACCGCCAGGAAAAAGGGATGTAGTTGTTCACAGAGTTGTGTTAATTTATCAGTAATTTGAGTTTTAGCATTTTTTAGGCAGTTTTACTAACTCGTGTTTCTCAAATCAAATATGTGGCAGTGCAAGGACTGCAAAATAACAGTCTCGACTAGATCACAGTTGTTGAAACTATAGATTAGTGCACGGACATTATGGTCACGGTAATCGTTTTCCATGCACTTATTCCAAGTGTCCGTGTAGATTTAAAACCTGGAATGCGCTACACAGCCATCTCAATCGTAACCACGCAAAGGAGAACACTGGGTTACCAGCAAGTGTAGCCATGTTCAATTGCCATGTGTGTTATTGCTGCGATATAGCGTCAGAACAAGAGTATTTTAGTCACATCCATAACCACCTAAAAAACAGTGAGACTGTGCCTTGTATGTTTGAGCACTCTTTTTTTCAGACAAATGTGTATGGCACATTTAAGGCCCATAAGAATAGGAAGCACAATCCTTATTCTCTTCAGGACTTCAAAACAGTGGTCGTTAGGGAAAGTGGTAACGTTACTCAGGAATTCAGTGAAGATCCATTACCAGCTGAAGAGGAGAATGATGTTTCAGGGAGTGTGGAAATGGTCACAGAAGGACAAGGTTTTTCCAAGAACATATAGCTGAAATTTGCATCCATTTTGCTAAAACTTGAAAATTATTTTCATGTTCCTAGTAGACTAACCAGATTCCGTACAAAACGATGTTCCGTACAGGTGAATAAATAATTACAGGTGGTACATAAACTATATATCCGTGTCATCCTTATGTTTCTCTCTTTCACTTCCGATCTAAACGGAGATCCATCCGCTGTTTATTTCAGTAAGATTTGAGTAAGTTTGCTCGGTGAGCCCACTGCGCTTGAAAATGAACAGTTGGCAAGAAATATTTCAAAACTTCAGCTTTTCTATTTACTTTATGTTTCCCACAGTACTACAGCCTTTATGAAATTAATATTATGTTATCACAATTTGTTTAATATATTACCTTTCATTGAATAAATGCTTAGAAATGGACATTTTTAAACCTCGGTTGCGGGCAATGACCACTTAGCGCCACCCTCACCTGAGACCAGCAGAGATCTCTTACGATATGAAGTTTTCACATTGGTTTATTTTTTTTATTTTTTATTAATCAGTGCAAATTATTTGCCCTTCTTGTCTTCATGCTTAACTCACATGCCATAATAAATATCATGACACAATCATGCCTAACTCGCATGCGCCCTTTATTAAAGCAGCAATTAAATTAAATTTAAACAAATAAAAAGGTACTCATCTTTCATTATTCATTTAAATTATGCTTTCTTCAGTTAAAATAAATAACCAGTTCACATTTAATCAGTTAAATGTCCATTTTCCCAGATAAAATCAAATCTACTCAGTGGTGTGCTTCGATCAATTGATCAAAATACTTAAGTGCCCAACAATAAAGAGAGATTCATATCTTTATTATTTATCATTTTTATTATACATATGTTTATTCATATATTTATTACAATATAAGCTTAAACAAAAATATACACTGATTAAGACATAGCTCTTCCTTAATATAACATAGGCTATTTGACTCTGGCAAAGCTTGAAATCACTAATATGGGTTAACCAATCAATGGCTACATTTAGATGTCAATAACTGCTGACTGAGCAGTGCAGTGTAACAAATGTAAATGAACCCATCGTCCTATGTCTACAGGCCGGTGCTTCTGTTTTTCCAGAGTCTGGTCCTGATGCGTCCTCGCTTTTGTTTTACCTTTGTGACATTTCAATAATCTGTTATTGGGTTCAGATATGAGCCATTATGTTGACACTGGCCATCATTATTGAATGTGACTGATCTTCAGGAAACTGCCTGGTGTGTTCTTGGTCCTGTGGTGCAGAGGTTTAGGGTGGATTTGAGGATGACGTGCTGGACTGGCTCTGCTGGGTGAAGTTCGCGGTCCCCGAGGAGGAGATGGACACAGATTGGAGCTGAACCGCACGGGTGTCACAGTGAGCAGAGGCAGTGATACATGCCTTTGCACAAATGATATGCCTGTCAGATGTAGGCCATGAACTGCATTCACCTGTAGGCAGGACAAAAACATGTTATATATTATTATTTACATCTGCCATATAATTAATGTTGTTTACATTATTAGAACATGAAAAACTAGTGTTATACTCAGTATCAATGCTATAATGCCATTTTGTCTAATTCATACTGACCTGATGGTATAAATGGACCGTCCGTGCGATGCAGAGTCCTCGTGTCTCATCGGTGGAGGCTTGCTTGGCATCCCAGATTTTGTTTACACTCCGTTGGAAACGGTCAAACTTGCAGAGCTGAGAATGGACTTTTTTGAACTCCAGTCCATCCCTTAAATTTCTGGTTGCCTTGAAATTTCCATCGAGCGTCTTCCTATATAACAGAGAAAAAATGCAATGAGCCAAAATGAGAATTTTTTTATGCCACATTATAAAATGATTTACCACAAAACATATAATCAAATAAACCATTAGCCAAAGGAAGTTTTTCTTACCTTAATTGCTTCATTTGGACATGTTTGATGTATCTCCGTAAAAGACATCCAAGACGCAGCTCAACACTATTAAGTGTCTGATTGACGGTTCCTCTGCACAGGTTGTACATTTCAGAGGAAATGTTGTTATTTTGAAAAGCTCGATCCAGCTGCTGGAGGTTGTTTTCTTGAGCTTTGATGTCAATTATGAACGATGGGTCTTTCATGCTTGCATGAAGCAGTTTGTCTCCATCCTCCTCGCTGTTCTTCATGTACTGCTCCTCAATGCTGCCCGAGACTGCAGAATCATATTTGCGAGTCTCGGGTTTCTCAGACTTCTGAAGTGAAGGCTTTACTTGAGTCTGAATTTTGGGCAGTTTCACAGACGAGGAAGGACGGGTGTGGACAGAAGACAGACTCTGACGTTCTTCCGCTGACATAGCACAAACTTTTGTCTCCTCTACAGACTGTGAAATCTGAGGAAGAGCAAAAGATCTGTCGAGGGATGGACGATGGAAGCTATGAGGAAATGGACTTTGGAGGTCTTCCTGAACCATTGTCTCTTCAAATGGTGTCTCTGTTATCTCCATTGTCTCCGTATCAACTTCTGGTTCCTCCACAGACTGCAAAATCTGAGGGAGAGCAAAAGATCTGTCGAGGGATGGACGATGGAAGCTATGAGGAAATGGACTTTGGAGGTCTTCCTGAACCATTGTCTCTTCAAATGGTGTCTCTGTTATCTCCATTGTCTCCGTATCAACTTCTGGTTCCTCCACAGACTGCAAAATCTGAGGGAGAGCAAAAGATCTGTCGAGGGATGGACGATGGAAGCTATGAGGAAATGGACTTTGGAGGTCTTCCTGAACCATTGTCTCTTCAAATGGTGTCTCTGATATCTCCATTGTCTCCGTATCAACTTCTGGTTCCTCCACAGACTGCAAAATCTGAGGGAGAGCAGAAGATCTGACGGGGGACGGACGATGGAAGCTACGAGGAAATGGACACTTAAGGTTTTTCTGAGCCATCGTCTCTTCAAATGATGTCTCTGTTCTCTCCGCATCAACTTGTTTCTCTTCAAATGATTTGACATTTGCCTTTTGCTCTGTGGAAACTTTTGTCTCCTCGACAGATCGTGTGACCTTGGGGAGAGCAAAAGTCCTGGCAAGGCCAGGAGGAAATGGGCCATCAGCAGACGGACTCTGGAGGTCTTTTGGAGCCGTGTCTAATGTTACCACTGGTCTATCTATTGGCAACACTTCGACATTTGTCTCCCGTACAAGCTCTTTGACCTGAGGGAAACCAAAAGCATCTGCCTTGGGTTTCACAGGAAAGGCAGGCAATTTTTGCACCTTCTGCTGCTGACCTGCAGATCCATTTTGGTGCACAGGAGAAACTAAGATGTCTCTGTTCACATCTTGAATCACCTTGCTCTGTTTCTGAGGTGTCTTGAGAGTCTTAATTTCCAAGCAGTGATCTTGAAATGCCTTGTTGAGGTTTTCAATGGTCGCTGCTGATAGTTTTAGTGCCTTGCTTGTGGCTGGACTGCAGGAGGATGATTTGGTGATGCTATTCAAGGCGTTGATCAGGTTTGATGAGTACGTTGATGCAACGGTTGAATTTGCCTTCAATTGTGCTACCGTGGGACAAGTCGGCAGAGACTGAATGCTTTTAACTACTTTGGCATCCAGATCTTTTCCTGGTTTACCTGAAAACCAACACATTTTACACTGTAAGCTACCTTGACACAGCATATTAGATCACACTGCAACCAAAGTGATTCATATATGCTTTTTAATGAATGATGGTGTGTGTACATTAACTTACCTTTAGCCTTCACGGTCAGAACTTTTTTCGAGGCAACCTCCTGCATTTTTCTGAAGCTCTCTCGAAGGCGGCTCACATTGTATGCCATATTGGCCTGGAACTCATCAACGATCTTCTGCAAGTCCTCCAGCCACTCCATGTTGACCATGGATTTCTCCACTTTTTCAATCTCCCATTCTAGCGATTCCTCTGCAAGAAGTAAAGTTCATAAGTATTGTTAACTGTTAAGTACAATTAGATTATATTCAAAAGCAGATCAATATATGGCTTAGGGCTGCACAGTTAATCAAAATGAAACTGAAATCGTGAATTGGCTTGTTGTCACTGTCAAATCTCAAAAGGCTGCAATTTAATTAAATATATGCGCTGCTTGTCTCAAAGTCAAGTGCAGATCTCATCTCTGCATCTGATCCCAATTTGGGCTTTATAGTAAATCTGTAAATGTATTATGCATCATCCATCTTTCCTGAAATGCTTGTCAACAAAAGTGAAGTTTTAAGGGCTCTCTACAGCTCTCTGTCGAAAAATGAAGGTTAAAGGTTGATTGTTTAATGTTTGAAAATTAAGAAAAAAAAGCCATGAATATTATTATTGATTTTACAGTTTAAAACACTAAAATGATGAATATCTCCTCTATTATTTTTATTTTAATAGCAATTTTAAAATTTTACTTTTACTGGTTAATCAGTTTGCAATGCATTTAGGTACAACTGAATACCAATACATGCCTAAACATGAGTGTCTGATTAAATTTTTTTTTATTATTATTATTATTTGAAGTGCTAGTTTTATGTGAGGTCTTGAAGAATCAGGCCAATTAAAGACCATTAACTTGACCACTCTATTCGACTCATTGGTCTGAGTAGGCTACTGAACTACATATGTATAAGTGTATAACTAAAACCACTAACGTATATAGTTAAATCGCTCCAGCAGTGACTGAAACTCCTCCTGGCGCTCTCGGGCTCTGTACTGAAGGTCCAGGATTTTGTTCAGCAGCAGTTGATTTTTCACAAGCCTGTCGGTACAGTGACTGGAGGAAACATCCTCGTCGGATGAGTCCAGAGATGTGTTCCTCAGCGACATCTCTGACATTTCATCCACAACTGAGGACGATGAAGATGATGAAAAAGATGTATTCTTGTTAAAAGCCATCTCTGATCCTAAAGGAGAACTCTTAATGTTCTCCAGAGACTTTCAACAGTTCTCGTTTACACCGTTCTGAGAGTGATCTCTCTTGAGCCGTTTGATATTATCAAACTGAATTTCTGGTCTTTTTTGACAAGACGATTAAGCAAGATTTTCGTACTCGTTCAGACAGATATTCACTCACTGATATTACTCGCATAACAAGCAACGATTAAATAAATTGTTCAAATTCCTAAACCAGCTTTTATAGTGGCCCAGTGTGACGTCATCCACGAACATTCCATAGTGACGTGTCATAGTTGCCCTGGCAACCATTGATTGCTCTTGAGTAAACAGTAAAGCTCTCCCCGCAACCATTTTTGGGATTTTAAATTAATAGGAAAGTCTCTTTGTATTGCATGCTACACTTACAAAGCAAACTTCATGACCGCAGGGAAGGAAATTAGCACCCTCCACCAACCAAATGCGGGTGTTTTTGTGTTGTGGCGGGTAAACTCGCTTCACCTACCGCCGGGCACAGTGGCGGGTAAATAAAAATAGCATACTGTTTCACCCGGCCAGTGGACAAAAAGTTAATTTCCATCCCTGGTGTATGTACAACACGCAATAAAGTGTCATATCATCCGAAGCAGCTCCGTGGAGAAAGGCGGTGTAAACTGGGCTCGAAACGGCGGCTTTGTTCCCAGTACAGTGTTTGCACCTGAAGTAAGTGCCGCCGGCGGAGTGATATATTTGTTGGTTATTTACAGTACGTTTTATAGCACGCGCTCATGATATACAAGATCGCGTGAAGAGTTGAATTTGTTATCGAGCACAAGTTTCCGCCACAGTTGCCAACTCTCGCGAGACAAATAGCAACTGGAGCTTCAAAAACAAGCCCAATATTATTCGATTATTTATTTTCCGCATTATCATTTATTACCAATAAATGAGCCTACAACATATTAAACTGAAACCACTCCTTTATTAAAAAAGGATAAACTGATTAGGAAAAAAAGGATTAAAAAAATCAGCGAACTGCAACAAAGTGGAGGGCACGCACTTTACTCATCTCCGATCACATGTGAGGCTGGCGGCAGTGCCTGTAGAAATTGAAATAAGTTTATTTCTGTCGATAGCAGGATTAAAGCGTCGCGTGCGCCGCTTGCACGTTGAATATGATTTTTCTCCAATGAGGGGGATACTTTCCGCATACTGTTACGTCTCTGCCTGACCCCGGTAAGTTAATTTTCCTCCAGCATTCTGCAACATTTTTACATTATATGGACAGTTTGTGTTTATCTTATTGTTTTTAACGGCATAATAAGCAAACTAACAAACAGTATTATCGGTCGCGTGTCTAATAACTGCTGTCCGGGGGATGCATATTATTTCCAGTCTTCAAGTACTTTTTCAGAAGTTATCTCGGTGGCTAGTAAGTCAAACCTCTACATTGCGAGTAAATCACTCGCATATGCGACTAAATTGGGGGTTGACGTGCTACATTTAAACAATATTATTTTTTGTATTTTCCTGTCAACGGAGTTCCTAAGGAAGACTTCAGCTTTTAAGAACAACTGGGTTTTCCGGTAGTGGGTGGAGTTGATGCGCGAACGGCAATCTCATTGGCCGGCGCTCACCTATTATCGTCCAAGTTTTGATTTCAGCAAATCAGTTCGAGCGAACACACAAAACCTGATTAATATTCATGAATCCAGCAGCTCAGTAATCCTTAGTGTATTTGATAGTTTTATTAGTAGGAATCGTATTATTATTATCTTATCAGTATTTTTGGAAGTTTTTTTCTTTCTTTTTTACAGAAACACTGAATGACCAAAAAGCACCACCAACAGTCCAGTTAAAATTTTCAGTTTAAACGACTAATAGCATTCAAACATGGTTATCAAGTTTACTTCTAATTACTAATTACTAAAGTTCCATTCTTAAATCATACTTGATTATTTTAAAGCTTGACTGACTGGCGAGTAAACTTAAATAATTACTAGCCAATTGCGATTCAAGGTTGCCAAGGTGTCCGCAGAGGGTTGTAAGTTGTTATGTAGAAAAAACATTGTATCGCTACACATGTTTGACAGCTCTGGCGTGACGAGACGCATAAAACGAAGTATTAAAAACGCTGTGCGTTCGTTTGTCGACGGCGTAAAAGTTTGCGAGCCGAGATTTCTTTCAGTGATACAGTGTTGAACAGGGGACTTTTCCCCACGTGTTCCCTCAACCACAAAAAAAATCAATAAAAAAAATACACTTACACATACAAATACTGGTGAATCATTTCCTTTGGAATTAAATGCGTACGATGCGTAAAATATTAATGCGTACGAAATTCGTTTAGAATGTCGTAAAAATGTGCATTACAAAAGTTCAGTGCAGTGTATCATCTGGTTGGCTATGGAGTTGAGAGAATGAGCTGTTTCAGCAAGAGTAGGCCGTTTCAAAACCTAGTAAGCTAGATAGGCAGCATTTTTGAGCATCACTGAAAGAGAAAATGTCAGTATTTCATTGAGACTTGAGATTAAATAAACTGCTTAAGTATTGAAGTATTGTATTGTATTGATCTTGTAGTATTAATTTTCACATGCAGTTACACATTGTCGGTTAAAAACAAGAAAGTGGCTGGTAAAAACATTGAGTGGCTGGTAGATTTTGAAATCCAGCAGACACAGTGGCCAGTGGACAAAAAAGTTAATTTCCATCCCTGGTTGACGCAACAGAACATTTCTATCCTGGTAAGGCTCAACTGCCTGACCATTATCACAGATTATTAGAAAAAATAGCGGTGGCAAAGCAGACCAGGCCAGACCGATATGCCGTCCATGTACATCTATAGCCTGAAATGGACTTCAGCAGCTTTCATAAATGTGGACTGACACGGCACATATTAGTGTCTGTGGAAATGTCCAGAGCGCTACGATACACAAAAGCCGCCTTTGGATGCTTTGAAAGCTCTGTTCTATTGGTTCTATCACCAGTACAGCTAGGGCAAGAATTTGCAGTTAGGCAAAACAGACAAGGCTTTTTGGGTCATCTAGTTTTGACAATATTCTCTATCTCAACATGAGAAGATATAGCAGTGGCTGATAATAGACAGACACATTGGGAAGAAAAAGAGATTCTGAGACTTCAGTGAATCAGACTGTCACCTGCCTGCTTTTTGGTTCAAAGTGATGATTTCATTAGCAGGGCTGCTGTAAGACTCTTCTGTAGATCAAGGACTGTGAAACCAGGGCAGGGAGCGCAAGTGCTCCTTTACTGCTGGAAATCCATTCTAAATATAAATGACCCATCATGAAACTGCAGTTTCAGGAGTAGTTTGGGTTCTGCTGGTCGTCTGGCTGCCTTTTCTCCCTGGGGGCTCTGCTGTTTCTCTGGAATGCACCTCTAAACCTCATTGAATCCTTTATTCTCAATAGCCGAAGGACAGTCAATTGGATTGTCGAGAGTCTTTCTCACAGGTTTATTGCTACAGGCCCTGAAAGCATTTTCTTTGAAAGTTCAGAGACAGACCAGTGCACTTCATTAGATCCAAGACATTGATTTGTTTGTTTCCGCCCTCATCCACAAATACACAGGGTGTATGCAATATGGATCCAGTATAGTCTATCATAACACTCACATTACCATACTCAGACACTAATAGCTTTCAAAATATATTGTAGCTATAAGAGTATTGATCTGGCCAAGAACAGCATTGTTTTTTACTTATGATGTTCAAAAGACCGTTTGACCCACAATTCCATGGTTAAAATAAATATATAAATAATAATAAATGTTTTTTTAATAACCCTCTAAAATTTACTTATATACTTTTGGCAGATGATTTTATCTGAGGAAATGTACATGTGTACTGTATATGAAGACATACATTTTTTTCATTTCAAGCTTGCTAATTTTGCTGGGTCCAATAATTTTGCGCACAAATTATTATGTTTATATATATATATATATATATATATATATATATATATATATATATATATATATATATATATATATATATATATATAAATAAACAAACATATATATAAATAAACATATATATATATATATATATATATATGTTTATTTATATATATGTTTATTTATTTATATATATATATATATACATAATATATATGTTTATTTATTTATATATATATGTTTATTTGTTTATATATATATATATATATATATATATATATATATGTTTATCATCTATGTATGTATATATATATATATATATTCAGTACAGACCAAAAGTTTGGAAACGTTACTATTTTTAATGTTTTTGAAAGAAGTTTCTTCTGCTCATCAAGCCTGCATTTATTTGATCAAAAATACAGAAAAAACTGTAATATTGTGAAATATTATTACAACTTAAAATAATAGTTTTCTATTTGAATATACTTTAAAAAAATAATTTATTCCTGTGATGCAAAGCTGAATTTTCAGTATCATTCCTCCAGCCTTCAGTGTCACATGTAACATCCAGTCTATCACATGATCATTTAGAAATCATTCTAATATTCTGATTTATTATGAGTGTTGGAAACAGTTCTGCTGTCTAATATATTTGATGAATAAAAGGTTAAAAAGAACTGCATTTATTCAAAATAAAAAAAAAATTCTAATAATATATTTTCTTTACTATCACTTTTTATCAATTTAACACATCCTTTCTGAATAAAAGTATTGATTTTATTAAAAGAAAAGAAAGAAAAAAAAATACTGACCCCAAATTGCTGACCAGTAGTGTATATTGTTATTACAAAATATTTATATTTTAAAAACAAAGCTTCTTTTTTTATACTTTTTTATTACTTTTCTTTATTCATCAAAGTATCCTAAAAAAGTATCACATGTTCTGAAAAAATATTAAGCAGCAGAACTGTTTCCAACTTTGATAATGAATCATCATATTAGAATGATTTCTAAAGGATCATGTGATAATGATCCTAAAAATTCAGCTTTGCATCACAGAAATAAATGATAATTTAAAGTATAATAAATTTAAAAACCAATTATTTTAAATTGTAATAATATATCACAATATTACATTTTTTTCTGTATTTTTGATCAAATAAATGCAGGCTTGATGAGCAGAAGAAACTTCTTTCAAAAACATTAAAAATAGTAATGTTTCCAAATTTTGGTCTGTACTGTATGTAATGTAATTAGTTAAAA
Organism: Carassius carassius; assembly: GCF_963082965.1. Taxonomy (NCBI): domain Eukaryota; kingdom Metazoa; phylum Chordata; class Actinopteri; order Cypriniformes; family Cyprinidae; genus Carassius; species Carassius carassius. The sequence continues at coordinate 28,898,101 of NC_081767.1, read as the reverse complement.
ACAAAGTTATTTTTGTTGAAAAAAAAGGTTTAAAACAAGTTGTAAAATATAGTTAGTTTTGTTCTCATGTTTTTGTTATTATGTGTGAGAAGTATTAAGGTTTACTGTTTTTACCTGAATTATTGTTATTATTTATTTGCATAGTGTTATATCTGGTGAATTGTAGTGTGAAATGCAACACAAATGAGCCTCCAAAAGAGTACATATGAAGTGTATAAAATAGAAAAAGACCGTTCTCACAGTGGTTTGGCAACACACTTTCCTTTATTTAAAAAATAGTAGGATTTTAAGAATGCAATTTAGTGCACCACCTGATATATTTATAGTGCTTTACATGTAGCAAAATACTCCACAGGACAAATCTGGGTTCACGAGATATCTGATAGCTGCCACTCACCAGAACACTACATTAACACGTCACTCGAGAGCTTTCGTTTCTACAGCTTGTATATGCAGCTTACCAGTGGTGGTTAGGATGGCAGTAGAAAAATACAGATATGACAGTGATTATAGAACTCAGTTACTATTTAGATCCTTTTTTACACCAAGAATAGAAAATTAATAGATAATTTTAAATGGGAGGAAATTAATTCAACAATTCAATTAGTTGCTCTGTGGTCGTTTTGACTTATAGCTTTCATGACCCTGTAAAAGTAACAGAATTCAGTACCAACAAATGCCAATATTTCATTCAGATCTACCACTTAAGTTCTTTTAATTAATAGGTACAAAAACAAAAAAGAAAAATTAAACATCAAAACACAATGAATGGGTACAAACTTAGTTGCAATGACTTGGAAAAAAAAATATCCCAAAATATACAAACAGATGGCATGGGTGTGCAAGCTTTTTTGGAGATTTTTTGAATTTTGCTGGGCCATCTCCAAAATGATAGAAATATAGAGACCTTTCATTTCTGATAATGGGCAATTCCTTAATATTGGTCAATTAACTTCTACTTTATAATTGCTAGAAACTATATTGTGAATTTGTATGTGCTGTATGATAGTATCTACAGATGAAAACCCAACATAAATTAATTTTAAACAGATTAGGAAAGGCAAAAACATTTAGAAAATAATTAAAGGTTTATAATGCAAAATCTCATTAATCTATGCTTAGCAAAACCTTAAAATCAATACGTGACAAAATGTATGATACAAAACGATGACATACAACAATGAACAATGCACAAAAAAAGAACAAATAAAAAATTTAATTCCAACCCTTGTGTTGCAGCATCAAGCACTGAGATTCTCTCGCACCTTTAGATATTTCACGGGCTTATTTAGACAGTTAGCAAAAAGCAATATCTTTGTTGCATATTAAACAAACATGTCATACACATTTGCAATGGTTTATGAGATGATCCATATGGCGCGTTTCCACCGAGTGGTACGGTACGGTACGGGTCAGGTCGGTACCCTTTTATTTGCGTTTCCACTGCCAAAAGTTGAGAATGGTACCAAAAAGCCGAACCGTACCGTACCACTTTTTGGGTACCCTTCCGTTGGGGTACCTAGCACAGTGGAACGGTACTAAAGGGTGGAGCTAGACTCACTGCAGAACGTTGATTGGTTGACAGAGAATCGTCATTTGCGCGTGCCGCAAGGGGAAAGACACAACACACGAGGCGCCATTTTTAAATTACAACAACGTCGCAACAATGTCGCCGCGCAGCATAACTTTACCGTGGTCGACCCAGGAGGTGCAGACCTTCTTGGGTATCATCGGTGAAGAAAGGGTGCAAAGGGAACTCGATGGCATGGTGAGAAACGAAAAGGTTTTTCAGCATGTTTCTGAGAGGATGGCTGTCGAGGGTTACCAGCGGACGTCCGAGCAGTGCCACATTAAATGCAAGAAACTGCGGAGTGACTATCGTAAGGTGAAAGACCACAACAGCCGGAGTGGTGTTCACAGAAGTGAAATGTTTACATGCATTAAGCTTGACACAAATGCATTGGAAAACAGAAAATTGCTAATGCTAAACTGATGTTGGTTGTTCAACATGACACTCAACATCTGACAATTTCAGATTTAAATACACTATATAGTCTATAAAAGTGGAAAAATATAATGGAAAACTGGGTATTGTATATACATCAGTATATACTTTTTGAAAAAGAGACGGATTTAAGTACATCTTTCAAAAAATGTAAAACACTGGAACAAGGACCAAAGATCTTTCCAAACTCTTAAACCTTGGACACGTGGGATTAGTTCACAGGATGCAATTTTGTAAATTTTGTAAATCGGTCAGATAAGAGGGTTGGGACACGTCATTGAAGTTCATTGCAGTGGGGTTAGAGACAGTACACGGAGCAGAAACCTTATCAGAACTAGTATTGACTATCTCCACAGTGTTCTTTAAGCAAAAATGGATTTGAAGCCAGACCACAAGACGCAACACACACACAAACATTTTCATTTATGATGCTAATAATGTTGACTGTGTCCTACTGGAGACAGGCTTGTATATTAGAAAAAATAGCTTGCATTGTTTCTGTTTGTTAGCGATGGTGAACATTCAGAATTAATTGAAAAATGCTGTAGATTTCAGGCCTCCTGATACAAATTAACAACAAATCCATTAAAGCCAACATGAAACACTCTTTAACCAACATTAATTGAACATTTTTACTATTGGTAAAATGTAAGAATGACAGCATAACCTAATGTAGTAAGCTAAACTGGGGTTCTTCTATAAATGCAATCATTTAACAGTATATAAATACACCTGTGTGTATATATATATATATGTAAAGAAAAAAAACATAAATAACAGAATTAATTAATTATAAATACTATGTTTAGTTGGCTAATGTAAGACTGGGGGAAGAAAAGGTCAAAAAAGTAAAAAGTCAATTTCGGCTTCATGCTGAGTTTAAATGCTTGCAGGCAAGAGTGTGAGTTAATGGAGTCTGCAGTCTCTCAGTCTTTTACTTCTACTTTTGTAATAACCACAGGTGACTCTTATAGCAGCAGTGTTCAGGGACAGAGTTCCTACACTCAACCAGAGCAGAAGCACTCTTTCCCTTCCATTTCAACACGGTGAACGTTAGAAGTAGCTGTCGCTTCTGGTCCCAACTGTTTCTTAATATAAAGCACTTTTTTCTGAAATACAGTAAACAGAGATTGTGTGTCAGTGAGTGTTTGATGGGATGAGAGGTGTTATTATTTTTCTCAAATGCTCTTTTACGTCCCTCTCGGTCACACATAAGCATCGCACACAAGCCGAGCTCTTAAGGGACAGCAAGTAGTCTCAGTGACAGTCTGGATTGGAGACCATCAGATGACCCCACTCTGGCTGTCTCTCAGCCATCATCACGCCCCATCTATTGCTAAGTGACTTTAAACCCCTAAAACCATCTGCTGGTAAACACTCTCACTCAAAACTTCCTCGTCAAGATGCATTTCCTTTGAAGCAAGTCCCTTTAGGCTGTGTGATACAGAAGCATTATCACCTCATTCAGCAGGAATGTAACCGTTACAGCCTAATGCTTACTAAAAAAACTAAAAGACATATGGAGGCAGAAAAGAGCAGAGATTGACAGAAAAACAGCACAGGCTATAAAGCTGAGGTGTGCCGAAACAGAAACACTGCAGATGCTCTTTCTTAAGATGAGTTATGGCTGGTGGATTGTGGTCTACTATAACTTACACTATGACTGTGCTTGTGTTTGGTTCTGCTCTGCTGTACTGTACCGTATGAGATTTAACTGTAATACTTGACTTATATCTTGCAATGAAGCAGCACTGACAATTTTTACAGTTCTGTTGGGTTGGCATTAGTGCTAGATTCCCTGCTAAGGATACTTTAAAGAAATAGTTCACTCAAAAAGAACATTTCTGTCACCTCATGATCCTCTGTACCCTGTGATTTTCTTCCGTAGGACACAAAAGGACAACAGACCACCAATTTAAGTCATCATCTAGCCCACATGTAACATGTCCCCACAGAACTTGTGGAATAGGTCCGAACCGGCTGCAGAATTAGAATGCCTGTCAATCACAAAGTTCTATTAATGACCTTCTTGCAGCTCAGAACGTTTACATATTAAAAGATACTAAAAAAGTAACATAAAACCTAATGAAATACTGATTTAGTCACCAAGTTTGAATATGCATATGCACAAATGAGAGCTGGTGGAGGGTTTCCTGTTGTGAAGCAAGCAAGGACGTTTTGAAATGAAGAAAACTACAGAAAACTTGAAATATAATGTAGAGCACCAATCTAAATCATATGTCTTATTTATTTATTTTTTCCATCCTTTAAAAGTTTGAAAGCATCAGGTCTGCTTTTGTTGTACAGCAAAGAGCAACATTCTTCAAACTATTTCATTTTATGTTCCATGGAAGAAAGTGCTACAGATTTGATTTGATTTGCGGAGTGCATTGATTTTCCACTGTCATGGGGAGATGTGCAAACATGAACTAGGTGGAATCTGTATCATTAGGCTTTGTCTTGATGTTTTTTAGGGTACAGACTTGAAATAAATGAACAGAACGTGAGGAAATTGTCAAACTCACAAACCTCTGCCTCTTATACATGCCTGGTTTACTTACTTTTGTAACCTTCCTTCTACTTCTAAAACAACTTTCAGTAGCAGTTTGGTTAAAATGACCTTTTAGTGGTTAACAAAGAGGATGTTTTTGCATGTATGTGCACGGCTGGCTAATTAGACCATCTGTATAAGATAAAACAGTCCCTGTTTGATGAATTATACTGACATTAGATTGTGATGGTTCTCATTAGAGTGAAACTTTCAGCACATTTTGATGCGTCCACAAACCACAAACCTTTAAACATAAGAAAAGGCTTGATTACCAACACACTCAGACATACTCAAATTCCTGCTTAACTCTTTGTACAGGCTTCTTCCAATTCTTAGGTGCAAAAAAATGACAATAATGGGGTTGGGGCAAAGTCACATATAAAAACAAACAAAGAAGTCTTGAGCCAAAATGAGTTTTCTGTCTTGTACAAAACCGCATCATGCTAAAATGAAACTGTTTGTCATTTACACTGTAGATGGAGGTGATGCTTTTCAAATTCATCCCACCCTGAAGGTTTTCAGTCTGATGTCTTCTCGTCTTTCTGTATGTCGGGTGAAAGGATTTACATATTAGTAAAGCCACACAGTTTGTTGTCATTATTCTCCTTCCCGCAAACGTTAGTTAGTTCAAGCATAAAATAAAGGTTCTAGAGGAGATGAAGCAAGTCAGAGGCCTTATGGGGAGGATGCTGGCCAAGAATCGGTCCTCTCGTTCCTCGCTGTCCCCGGGTCTCTTTGGCAGATGAGCAGATGGGGGAAAAGAGAAAGGCCGTGACTGAAGTCTATACAGGATGGTAAGGTATAAGCTGGGGAATTAATGGGAAGAGGGTTGGCCAGTAGGGGAAGTTAGATACAAGTGGAGGAGCTCTCCCCCAAAGTCTGTCCCATAATGCACCAGGGCTCCTCCCTTGAGAAACGGACTTGTTAAGCATCATACTTCTTCCCGCTTCTGTGGATCTGATGGAACAGTGTCATGGAAAAGGCCATTCCTAGGAGCTGGAACAACAAAATCCATATGTAAGGGTTAGTGTGAAACACATACACTATATGTCAGCAAACACAGATGGCCTGGATTAATGAAGACAAAACGTTGGACATATTCCTAATAAAACACTAGGAAATTCATGGCTTGGTCAGTTGGCATATGCCTTTATCACCTGCTGATAAATGATGCAACTAGACCACAATGAGACCTGCTGCCAAAAAGCAGCTTTCTTCATTGATGCGAATGCAAATATGGAAAAAAAAAAAAATCACAAATGCATTTAATTATTTACATTTTTTAAAGTTTTAATGCATTAGATATTAAATAGTATTTTCATTCAAATTCTTATTTTTATTATCATGTGCCAGATCAAGTGGCACGTGAATTGCTCATACCTTCCTCTTTCCTAGTAATAGTTATTTTAAATGTAGATGTTTTTCCATTTGCTTTTTTTTATTCAATTTTTATTATATGTATGGCCATTGGCCAGTTATATATATGTAGCCATTAGCCAGTTTATTTCAGTTCATTTTTTACTGTTCAGGTGATTTAGTTCAGCATGTAGAGGTGGCTGCAATCAGGTCACATACTTCCAAGGCTGCACACATCAGCCGAGCAGCTGCCAATGGATAGCTTTCTTCAGGTATTGCAGACCGTTTTTGGAAAATTGACCTCATTTTGTAAAAAAAGGAGGTTTGGTGATGTGAAGCACAGTCACGGAGGTAAACGGAACTGTGTTGCAAATATACTGAATCTTTGAAGTTCATTTTTAGATCCATCCTGATACATCAAAAGCACAGCGGTGGTCGACATTCCACACTCATTATCTTAAAGCTGCAGAACCTGCAGTTTTTATTACATGAGCAAGAAGCCCCATCAGACTCCGTGTGTGAATTAAATCAGATTCTCTCACATCTTTGAGCTTTAATGGTATTGCATTGCTGCTTCTTTACACTGTCAATTCCCAAAGAAATTGAACTGTAAATCTTGGCAGACTCTCACACAATCTAGGCCCCTAGCAATGTCTGAAAAACCGAAGTCGAAACCCACAGGGAAAAGAATCCTTCCAGAATCCATGGGTTCTTAAGAGAAAGAACTACAGCACAATAACAAACACTAGTATAATGAAGATTTCTGGACCTTGTAACATGTTTATACTGTGGTATTTGAAGTTTTACACCATGCACACTACTATTCAAATCTCTGGGGTCTGTACGATTTTTTTTTTTTTTTAAATAGAGGTCTTGTAATAACCAAGGCTGCATTTACTTAAAATCAAAATCAAAATAGCTTTTCTATTTTCAAAAGCCATATATTTCTTTGATGTCATTTCATTGTAACTTTCATTAACTTTTGAACCAGATTTTAATTCATGGAACATGAATGTTAATCTAAAATTAAAATGGAAAATATCAAAGTACCATGGTACTTAGAGGTTTGTTCAAATACCGAACTATTGCATCAGCAGTACCCACTTATAATTAAAAATGACTAAACACTTACAGAGCACACAGTTTATTAACTTAAAACCAGATTATGACTGGCTTTTACTGGATGAATGCAAGTAAATCGCTTGCGATTTTGCTCCAGCTCAGCTGATGAGGAGGATTATGTAGCAAGTGTTTAAATGCCTGCGGTCACCTCTTGGTCCATACTGAGAAAAATACTTAGTAAAGACCCTGTGCACTATTATCCTCAGCAAACTGCAGGTAATTACTGACCACGGTCTTACAAGAACTCATAGATTAATCGAGAGTTCATTTTGGCTAATCCATCATGGGCTTTTTTTCACTTTTTACCACAATATTTCTGCTGTGTGATAAACGTCAGTAAACCTGATTTGGAATTTGACTACCTGTGAAAATGTTAAGAGATACTCTCAAATTCAGTTTGCTAACTTTAAAAGTGACAAAGTAGCAAACATGACAAAATATATATTCAAACTACTGTTGAAACATGGACTATATTTAACATGTCTCTGCCTAGTTTCTAGAAAAAACTAAAATAAAATCTGCCTGACGTTGATGCAAAGCACCTCCTGAGTATGTACACATTAGACCAGGCTGCACTGATAATCAAATGCACTGAATCCATGGGTTTTCTAGGGCTATAACGACCTGCTGGAAGACATCATGTGGGGCCGACAGGTTCACTTTCTGTGTATTTGTGTATCAGCAAGCCATAATGAGCGGTTCACTTCTTCCCTCCTGGGCTGACTGTGGCGCTCCACACATGCGCTTCACTGTTTCAGCAGAACCAGACGAGACAGGCGCACTCATTATCACCACTGCATTTGACACACTGAGTGATGGCTAAACACACCAGCATACAAAATCTTACCTGAACTACCAAGATACACATGCCGATGGTTCCGAGTAGGTGCTTATTATCATCAAGCCACTCTTCAACCTTCTCGTAACATCCCTGGAAGACAGGAAAAGTCACAAGATGTGATTTACCTTCACTAATACAAACATACTGTGTATGTTTCATTTCTAATTTGCTAGTAGTTCATTGTGATCCAGGAAAAATTAGCTGAAGTCCAGCAGCATTGGAATTGGTTTTGAGCACATGCTTGAGCGAGCGAGTGACTGCTGTGGCTGCATTTTCAGTGCACAAAAAAAAAACTGGGGAAAAAAAGCACATTCAGCAATATACTGTTTGTGGTTGTGCAAGAAAAAAACAAAACAAAGAAAACAGTGGGCTGCTTTTCACACTAAGGTGTTGAAAAGGAAATCCAGCAAAACTGAAAACTGGTGGTAACACAATATAGCATCTTCCAAATTGGCAAAACTCTGTGCAAACAGCCTCATGTCAAATTATTTGAATAATTTCTCTTGTTCTGTAAATTCAAAAGAAATTTAAGACCTTTTGTTGGCTAGCTGCTTAACTGCTGGGGGAGAAGATAAATTTGACAATTAAACAGCTTGTGCTTTCAGATGAACTTCCTTGTGTAATTCCCTTACCTAGAAGACCACACAAAAAGAAATCTCAAAATGTATTCTTAAGTTTCTCTCGTGGCAGCTTCATAAACTTCAAGTATGCTTCATTCTGCTTAAATGAAAGATGCTTTTGAAAAGAACATTGAGAATTCACAAAATGGAAATGTCTCATCCGCAAACACTCCATTAGTACCTCTGTGCTAACTAAAGCCTTCAGATAAAGACTGTGTGACAGTTTGACATCTAACATCAGCTGCTGATGCAGCTCTGTCAATGGCACAAAATAGTCCCTCAAGAGACCATTACCCTCTCTACAATCTAATTTAAATATTCAGTACATTAAAATGAGTTTTCGTACGTTAAATCAGCTCCCATAGGGAAGACAAATGCATCCGGCGTCCAAAAGTGAGCAGATATAGATAAAGATACATGACTCTGGCACTTTACAGATGCACTTAGAGCTCCTACCAACAGAGATGTCTTAAATCCATGACTTTTACTGCCTTTCACTTACTAATAATATCTCTTTCCAAGGACAGAAATGAGAGAAAAAAAAGAAATCCTCTCGTTTATTACCTCCTGTTTTTTCTTAGATCCCGTCTCAAATTAGAAATGTTCTTTAATGAATGTAAGAGCAACAATTCAAAAGCATTCAAACTGGTCATGATTAAATTGAAGGTTGTGCATTTGAAATGCAGTATATGTATAGTTCACTGCACATGTCAATGCGATTAAAGGTCTAGGGGATTTGGCAACATTATCACTGGCTGAAGTGCAGGCGTCCACTCACCCGTGTCCAGAACATGTTGGTGGAGTTGCGGCCACACTCCTGATAATGCTCTTGACAGCAGCGGTCGGGCACCACCTTTTCTTTCAGAGCCTCGTGCCAATCTGTGTAACCCGTCACGCCACAACACTTCCACTGTCATGCAGAGGGACAATGCTACTTTTTACTTTATGGTGATATTATTTTAATAATTACCACACTAGCTTCAGTTCCAGATACGAGTGTGTGAAAGTATTTTCACTATTCTCAACATATTCAGAATTTCACAAAGAGTACCTCGGCTTGGATGATATTCCAGGCATTTCTCAGTCCAATGTTGTTGTCTGCATTGTAGAGAGCAAGACCATCTTTCAGGTCCTGCTTTGCATTCTCACTGACCTGTGAAGAACGATAAGTTTATTCATATAATGTTATGTTATAGGCAATAACAAACAATCTTGAGAGTACCAAAATTTCAGCCAGACCACCAAAACTACATTTTGACAAATAGATTTGACAATTTAATAATAAAAAAAGCAAATAATTTTTTAAAACAATAATTTCATACCTTTTTGGTTTATATATATATATATATATATATATATATATATATATATATATATATATATATATATATATATATATATATATTAACTGGATAACACAGTTCAAAATTCAATTAATTCTATATGTATATATGTATTAATTCAAGTAGTTTGGATAACTACAAGTAAATATGTATAAATATTATCATTGCAAATAGTGAAAAACTATATGTTAGTCCTAAGAGAAATGTACGTGCTTGTCTATCCTAATAAGCAGCCTCTGTTCAGTCAATACCTGCCATTGGGTTCTTGACTACTACAGTACGTCAAATTATTACAATTAACATCATTCATCGACTGCCACAGTGAGTAGAGTGTTAAAAAGCACGCCATCGTTGACGCTGGAGGACAACATACTTATATACGCCACGCTGGAATCACAATCATTTCCCCCTCGGCTAGGGTAGAGAAATATTTTGCTGGCAGTTTTAATGAGGTGTACGATCTCACATTAGTGGTTCAGTGCACTCTGGCCCAGAGCGACGGAAGTGCAGGGTGATTAGAGTTTGACAGAGCAGCGGTCCTGATACACTAGATTAACATCATTTCACCCTGAAACACCATATCCTGGAATTTCAGGCATGTTTCAGTGAAATATAGTCTCTCACACAGACCTATAAATAAGATACGTAGAGATAATATCTGCACCTACAGCTTTAACATTATGATTTATTGCCACGCTCCATATTGCGGTGGTATTTATTGTATTGACACAACATTCACTGTTTGCTCACATCTGAAAGACTCTAGACTTCTGAAAAAAATGTGACTGGTTCTCATATATGATGCTATGATATTGTGGATTGTTGACAGGACATTGCTTACTAGCCCATAACAGCCTATCAAGTTTCTATAATATTCCAGATGTGACCCTGGACCACAAAACCAAAAATTCTTAAGTGTCAATTTTTCTAAATTGAGATTTATAAATCATCTGAAAGCTGAATAAAACAGCTTTCCATTGATGTATGGTTTATTAGGATTGGACGATATTTAAAAATCTATATAAAAATCTGGAATCTGAGGGTGCAAAAAAAATAAAATAAATAAAAACACTGAGAAAATCGCCTTTAAAGCTGTCTAAATGAAGTTCTTAGCAATGCATACTACTAATAGAAAAATTAAGTTTTGAAATATTTATGGTAGGAAATTTACAAAATATCTTCATGGAACAATGTGACCCTGGACCACAAAACCAGTCAAGTCGCTGGGGTATATTTTTAGCAATAGCCAAAAAAACATTGTATGGGCCAAAATTATCGTTTTTTCTTTTATGCCAAAAATTATTAGGATATTTAGTTAAGATAATGTTCCATGAAGATATTTTGTAAATTTCCTACCATAAATATATCAAAAATTTTTGTTTAGTAATATGCAATGCCAAGAATTCGTCTGGATAACTTCAAAGGCGATTTTCTCAGTATTCTGATTTTTTTGTACCCTCAGATTCCAGATTTTCAAATAGTTTTATCTTGGCCAAATATTGTCTGATCCTAATAAACCATACATCAATGGAAAGCTTTTTGAAAAAAAGACATTTAAGACAAGGTAAGGCAAGTCTACTTTTTTTTTAGAAATGTAATAACACAGCTTTCCTTAATAAGCCATATGATTAGAGTTATCGATCATGTCCCAGGAAACATAGCTGGTTAAAATAAAAAAAATACACTGATATGGACATATTTTGGATAAAAGTGACTTCTAAATGCATAAATGTAAAGATGCAGGGCGAGGTAGAAGTATGAGTAATAGTAATGCTTGCCTTAGAAAACAGTGCTAATTATATAACAAGTCAAAATATTCATGCTGTGAAATTCTTTGAATGCTGAGGGAAAATAATTAATGAGGAGTATAAAATTTTTATTCAGATAATCTTTCAAATATATGTGGAAATTGCTCTAAAATGTACTCTGGAGGCCCCCATTATGTGAAATGTTTTTTTACATTCTTTCCAGCCAAGCCATGATGAAATAAATTCAGCCAATGATGCAGAACAGCAGCAATAAGTCAAGACGATATATTAAAAAACTGGTAGAAAGCATAGGTCTCTCTCGCTGGAGAGTGCACTCATTAGTGCCAGATATTTATTTTAGTGGGTATGCTGTGTGAGTAGCCGCAATTCAGAATGAAGAGAATAAAACGAAAGATAAATAATCACCATCATCCTTCTGTATGGAAAAATCTTGAACACTCCGAGTCTCATTATACAAGAATACATAAAAGCACACTCTCAGCTGCATAAGGATTCGCTGTGACATCACTCCTTTCACATCCTGCTTGGAACACATGATGATCAGAACTGTCTGGTAATGGCTATTCTTTCATTACCAGACAGTTCTCACACACGAGAATCCCATATCACACAAGGTCCAATTACAACTAGGCTCAAGCTTGCAATAAATTCTTAATCAGCTTGTGCCTGAAAAAGTCATGCAATTCTGTTCATCCTGTTCAAAAAGCAAAATAGCATGTCTAATGGAGGAATGTTACATGTCTGATTAAACCTCCCTAATGCCAAGAGTTGAGTAGGATTCCTATAAAACTGCATTTTATTTTTAGACAAAAATTATTTTTCTTAAAGAGGACTATCAGGTCAAAAAAATAAATAAATACAATGCTTAATAAATACTTAAATGGTTTGTGCTCACTAAAATTTTTTTTAGAGAAATGAATGCTTTTGTTCAGCAACAATCTATTATATTAATGTTCCTGTAGCTCAATTGGTAGAGCATTGCCTTATTAAGCGCAAGGTGGGGGGTTCGATTCCCCGGGAGCACATGATGGGTAAAAATTGATAGCCTGAATGCACTGTAAGTCGCTTTGGATAAAAGCGTCTGCTAAATGCATCAATTTAATTTAATTTAATCAAAAGTCACGGTAAAGACATTAAAATTTTTGTACTTTTTAATTAACACATACACGTTTCATATAAATGCTGTTCTTTTGAAACGTATATTGATTAAATAATTATGAGAAAAAATAAGACTGTTTCTGCAAAGATTTTAAGCAGCCTTTGGTTTTCAACATTGATGAAAATGTTTCTTGACTAACAGATCAGCACAGTAGAATGATTTCTGAAGGATCATGTGACACTGAAGACTGGAGTAATGATGCTAAAAATGCAGATATCTTCCATTACAGGAATAAATGACATTGTAAATATATTGAAATAGAAAGTTTACAATAACATTTTCACAATATTACTGCTTTTACTGTATTTTTCAATCAAATAAATGCAGCACTCATGAGCATAAGTGATTTTTATCTTTCTGATCCAAACATTTGAATGATATGGGGTTAAGCAATGAGAAAAACACTCTAAACATCTTTACCTCTGGAAAGTTATTGAAAGTCATAGTTGAAATGCAACAGTTGTGTCAAATAATCTAGTTATCTTTCTTTTCATTCAAAATCCCACAACCTGCTCTAGTGGAGGACTCTGAAACAACTTTGTTTTCTGACAACAAAAAGGAAGCTGTCCTATCCTCAGAGGTGAGATCTATCTGCAATGATAAATATCTTGTCACTGAAATGAAATGTATTGGTAAGGTGGTTCTCTTCTCATATTCTGCTCCAATAACCATCTTGCAAGCCCTAAGAGACGAGCTATGCTAATGAAACATACTGTTAGAAGCATCATATTATGCAGAAAGTTAATTCGTTCTTCTCCCAGACATTGAGTTCATGGGAAGAGCGCCAGAGTGAATGAAAGGTTACTGTAAAGAAGTTCAGACAGGACTGTCAATCTGAATCAAGATGGAGGAACTGCAGCTCAATTTTTTAGCAGGACCATATCTTTTTTGAGGACATGAATAGAATAATCTGCCGCACATCTGGAGCCAAATTAATGGTTCAAGGGTTTGAAACATACAACTTCTTAATTAGCTGGAAGTGGTGTAGAAAGAGTTTTCACTCAGAAATTGTTACATTTCACATTTTAAAAATAACACTAAATTAAATGTGAAATTCTGAAGTAGAAAGACGGAAATAGTATTTGTAAAACCATTGTACTATTCCCTTTAAATCCACTAATACAGTATCTACTATACTAGCTCTCAAAAAGTGAATGGAGCATATGTTTTCCATGGCCTGTGGCTGCTTGTTGCTAATGCACTGCTCATTAGGAGTTTGTATACCTTGCCTTTGGTTGTGTTTAAATAATGTCTGTCCAGTTGGATACGTTCTCATGAATGCATGGTCCAAAACCATTTCAGCCAATGCAAGCATCTGGATCATGTGAATGAAATAGTGGCTCTTGGGGTTTGATTTGTAATCATTGCTCCCGTAAGTTTCCTGTGTTCTCAAGCAACATGTGAATGTAAAGATGTTAGTGTCTGTTTGGGAATGTGCAGGGTTTGACCTTAAGGTGGGATGTTAAGATGTAGCTAATAAATGACATCATCTATACCAACAATTCTCGGGGTGAACTGGAAGCGGAAGCGAGAGTGAATGGTGAAAAAGAAAGGAAACTGTGCTTTTCTTCAAGTCTCAAGTGTGTGTGTTTGTGTCTCCAGAGTGTGGACAGGATTACAGTTTGTCATATTGTTGCCCTGGGGGCTAGGGTTTGTGGAGATGTGTCAGCACAATGTGTGTGTGTTGAGGAAAGCCTGCTGTTTAGTAAAGAGTAGAGGAAGAGGAAGTCAGACAGAAGATTCGTCCATCACCTCTGCCTATGCCGACCAACAATATTTTGAGCAATTTACAGTCTGTAAACACACACCCCTAAATCCTAACTTAAAGGGATAGTTCAATTTAAAAATGAAAAGTTTTTGTTTATTTGCTCAAGTCATTTCTCAACTACATGTTTTTTCAGTGAAACTCGATAGGTGAATTCTCTATTCAACATTAAAGATCAGACTAAAATTAAGTTATTATTTATTGGTTAGCTCTCCTTGTAGGTGTTTATGAAAGAAGTGAGTTTTTAAGCCACTCTTTTGAGTTATACGTACAGGTGCATGAGGACTGTCAAGCTTCAAAATAAATAAAAAATAACAATAAAATTAGTGCATATGACACTATATTGCATGTCTTCTGAAGTCATACAAAATCTTGATGTGATGAACAAACCAAAATTAAGCAAACTTATCTCTCCTAATAGAAATTCCAACTCAGGTTCAACTCACTGACTCAATGATTTCTTGTAGTAACAGTTAACAGCCACAGCTTATCAGCAAACAATGACTAAAGACTTGGTATAAATGTGAAATCATATAGACAACCTATGGTATTTTTGTATCCTTTTGCATGCTCTTTTATATGTATTTTACATGAAAAGAAAGACCAATACATAATTTAAAATTCCTCTATGCTGGAAGAAAAAAAAAAAGTTAATATGGGTTTTAACAACATGAGGCGAAGTCAGTGATTACATTTTTATTTTAGCATGAACTATCCCTTTAACAACCATTTCCACATTGGAAATAATGTTCCATTAAGACATAAGAGCCTCCCGACATAAGTGCCTATCATGGGATGGTAATTTCCAGCCCAGATGATGGGCCAGACTCTTGATCAGCAAGGGAAAGTCTGGCTATGCTGTGAGGTGGCAAGATACACGCAGCTTGGTCCTACTGTCACGCCGTCAGGTGCTTTGAAACCTGGCCCGAAGTCCTCAAAACCCTGGCTGTCTGCCTCACCTGTTCAGGCAGTTTACAACACAAATTTGCTGCTTAAGCTCATGAAGTGGAAAATGGCTGTTTATATAGTCAAGTCTGACGTAAATCATTTTAAAACTGGCACATTCATTGCTGATTTGTTTAAAGCGAGTAAATTGGTTTAATTCAGAGCTAAAATCAGCAAGTAAACAAGCAACTGCACTAATGCTGCCACATGAGATCACAAGCTTTACTCTCCCAGAACCACCTGGTAAATAACAGAAAAACAATGGGGACCAGTGTTTTGTTCGACTAAATCATAATACGAGTTTGGGGACCTTTAAAATGACTTGGAGTTTTACTTTGAATCCCTCTGAATCCATTCTCTGCACAAGTGGGTCGCATTTTTAGAGCAACCCTAATTGTGTCACTTTTACCTATGTAATGGCATAACATTATAGGCTAAAAACTGTGAGTCATCTACGGTTTAAATTACCGTAGCTACCGTACCGTAGCTACAGCTAAGGAGGCGAAAGTGCATGGTAATGCTCTTGATCTGTCTCTGTAAGCCTATCCGAAAAATCACGCTACTGTGCTTCCCCCTTTTCAAACCAGCTAATATGGCTTCATTTGGCCGGCGTCCTGCGGCACAAGCGCAGGAATGAGGTCATGAGTGTAAAGACGGATGCTCTAATCTGGTGCCTAGCCTTCACCATCTGCTGCAGTCAGATGGTAGGTCACTGCAGGACCCACGTGTGTGCTTTAATCCACAGCGTTCACGTATGCTCAGTGAGGTGGAGACCCACTAGACCTCTGTTTCGCCAACATATCTGCAGGAGGGAAGCTTCTTGCGGAGTTAAAGATTGAGGATGGCACGAAAAATCACAACTGAATCTTTAGATCTCACATTATGAAGCTGTAACAAATTGATTTGAATTGTGTAAATTTGACATTTAACAAATTAAGTTTTTTTGTAGCATATTTATACATCGTATTAAATATATAGTATCAATTTATAAATGTAAGCATTATTCCAGTCTTCAGTGTCACAAGACCCTTTAGAAATCATTCTAATTTGTTGATTTTGTGCTCAACAAAACATTTCTTTTTTTAGCTGTATTTTTTTTTATTATTAAATTACAGCCTCAAGTTTTTCAGATATAATAAATTCTAAAATTTCACAAAAAATATATATATTATATATATATATATATATATATATATATATATATATATATATATATATATATATATATATATATATATATATATATAAAAAAATTCTAGCTCTATATAATATCCTGCCCAGTACTACCCGAGCAAAGTGCTTGGCTTAACTTTGTGGTTTGTATTGAAAGAGTGCTTTCACATATTGCCAGTATGACTTTTTTTTCTCAGTTGTGATAATGGATGCCTTGTGATTTGGAGATCAAATAATGGAGTCAATTAAACATTCCTCTGATCACTCAAGCCATTCTGAGAGACGGCGGTACCCCTCCCGCCCCGTGTTTATTCAGTAGAGACGTGCTCACAGCCCTGTGCGGTTGATACAAATCTCTGTATCTCATCTTCACTCACTCCTCTCTGAAGTATCTTCCTCATCACATTGTGTTAAAGGTCACAGAGGTATCTTATATCGGTAGTACGAACAACATCAATACATGGCTCGGGTATCAGAGTGGTCTTTAAAGACTAATACTTGTTGGATACACTGCTTTCAGCCTGGCTTTCGTCATATGAAGGTACAACCTTGAGTCTGTACACAATATAGTGATGGTAAAAAGTGTGTGTCAAACCAAACTCCTATAGACAGGAGCAAGCTAAGAATGTAGTATGCTTGAAAAAATGTGGAATTCATTTTGCCACCAAAACGCAGCCTCAGTTTGTGGTCGATGGCTGAGTGTAAGTTTCACACTCCGATAAGACAGCCAGGCAGTTCTCGTACCTAGGAGATAGGCAGATCTTAATCTCTAAATGGATTGTGGGTAAATGAATTACTTTAGCTTCCACAGAGAGCGTGGCAAGCGGAGTGAATAATGAACCACCCAGAAATCCTTGATGGGATTTAACACCTCCTAGCATCCTGTCGTACATTTGGGAAGCGCCCTTGAGAAGAAGACTGTGCACTGGACACTCTGAAGCATCTGTATGGTGACACTCACGACTTCATCAAAGAGGAAACGGGACCTCTGCATGCTCTGGGTGTGTAGTAATCCACCAGGATCTGCATGGTGTCAAAAGGTCAGACTGCCCTGTTTTAGACATTCCAGTAGGTACAGTATCGCTTCCAGTTGTGTGCGTGTGCAGTGCCCTGAAAGTCATGAGAAAGAGTCTCAACGCTGAGGCAGGTGGAAGGATTGACCATGAAAGAGCTCAGCACCAATTACTTGGTGACAACTGGCCAGGATTAGGCCTTGTTGTGTGAGGTAACCTCTGGCCTATAAATGTGTTAGCCTGGTGATGAAAACTCTTAACCTGCACTTCCCAAGACAAGAGAGGCGGCTGTTCTTTAAAAAGAACTCGCTGACCAGATTAAGCTGAGGAAATGGGACAAGCATTCGACAGTTTATAGCTGGGTTTCCATCCACACAGTTTAAGGCTTATTTTATGGGGATACCACATTAAAAATGGTTGACAGAAAACAAAAATGTGCATAAAAAACGTTTGCTTGAGGTGGATAATTTTTGTTATGCAAGAATACATGCACATAAACTACAATGTAATACGTTATCAAAAAATAAATGATGTGAAAAGGGATTCTGGACTAATGAGATTTAATGTAGACTTGGCTGCAAAGCACGACCCAAAATATTCTGCTACTCATTTTTCTTACATATTTTAATTGTTTAATGATTTACATCATGACTGTTAGGAAAAGGTGCTATTCTATGGGATTTTTCTATCCATTTTTACCCTCCATGAAAAAACAAAGTCAAAGAATTTGCCACCAATTAGAGATTAGATAGTGGGATTTGTATGAAAATACAGTAAAATCACTTGCACAATATAAAACTGGCAATCAGGCTTACCTTATCAGAGTAGACGAAGAAAAGAATGAGCAAAATCAGCTCAGCCAGCAGAATAATCAACAAGACAATGAAGAACTGCAGGAAGAAAATACACAAAAAAGAAAGTGAATTATATGACACAGAGAGAAAGACAAAGGGGAAGACTTGTCTGAACGAATTATCTCAGCTACACTCCCCCTCTGCCTCTCATTCTATTTCACTTCTTCACCTAAATATTTACACAGCCTTCCACACAGCATGTGCCTATCAGCCAGTAAACATTATTTCACTGAGTGCTCAGTACATTTTCCAGTCATCTCCTGATGACCATTCCTGTCAAAGTCCATCTGAAACACAGATTTGGGCCGTCTGAAAGCCTTAGAGACACTTGTTTATTGAACCTCGACAATGACATGTTCACAAAATAAGTTCTCTTCTACCATTAGAGGAGGGTGAGAGTGATTGTGTTGACTACGTGTGGCCTCGCCAGCCGCTGAATGACAATATGTGTACATGTCTGCTCTGCCATGACTTTACTCACTGGTTGGGCAATGTGGGTACATAAATAGAGCAAAGTTGAAGGAATGGATGTGAAGACTGCAAAAGCTTTGAAGGTTCTTCCTTCCTAGACCTCTGGGGGAAGAGCGCGCTACACCACATCCAGAAACATCAGGCTGGCTGCTTAGATCTCAAACCCAGTGACGTGAAAACCCTTTTCTGATGTCTCCCTATCCATCAGAGCCATGGACACGGTGTATACAGGCCTATATATTAGTGAAATGTAAAGGTCAGGCCATTCGAATTTACACCGCTCCTATCTAAAAAGCATTTTGGTAACCGCAGGAACTTGAAATTGACATTAAAAATTAATAAGGAGGGATGGTGATGATGATTCTGGGTTTCAATGGATTTGCGAATGCTCCAAACATCTCTCTTCCTTCACTTGAACTGAACGTAATGCATGTTATTTCATTACAATAATAAATCAAAATGATGCTTGTTTGAAAGATATGACAAGTCCACAAGCGGATAGCACAGTATTTAATAATCGTTTACCAGAATAAAACAATATGATGTGATGGATGCATACGTTCACTCCTGTATATGAAGGAAAAGTAAGCGAGTGACAACCTTTTTCAATAAGACGGTGTTTAACACCATCAGCTGAATGACTGGTGCTGGTGGAGGAGAGGAAGTAAAAATGGGTGTAAAATCAAAGCTAGATTGGCAGTCAAAGGGGGGAAAATAGAGAGGCATGTGGTTTAACTCTAGCTCTGAAAAAAAACCCTTGAGTGCAATGAAAAGACTAATTTTGCAATGCATATAATTAGCAAACCTCTCTGGTAACAGTTTACTTTAAGCCTGTATGTATAATGCATTATAAAAGATATCCATAAGGACACTTCATATCCTGACAGGGCTTATTTTGGGATAATGACTGGCCAGCTGTACATTATCCCACTTTTTAAACAGCTACTCACTAAATAAATAAACGAAAAGACATGAAATGTTAATTTGGCTGAAATGATTGTTTTATGTGAGAAGAAAGAGACTGCAGACCAATATATGAGCCATGAAACTAGCACAGTGATGTTGGAAACTGTAAATGTCCTGGGAAAACAGTAGAATTTTAAAAATAGTTGCATATTGTGTACAGTGTTGCGATCGACCAATCAGAATAAAGTATTTCAGAGAGTTGTGTAAATAATACCTTATATTTTTCATATTTTTTAAATAAATGCATGAAAAGTAATAAATACATGTACATGGTTATACCTTTAAATAGTATCATGACATGTAGTGCTACTTGTAGATGATTCTCTCTGACCAATCAGTGATCTGCAGTGTTCACCAATCACATTTTAGGAGCATAAACATTTACATTTATGCATTTAGCAGACGCTTTTTTCCAAAGAGACTTTTAAGGCTATACTTTTTCTTTCTTTTTATCAGTATGTGTGTTCCCTGGGAATTGAACCAACAACCTTTTGCGCTGCTAACACAATACTCTACCACTGAGCCACAGGAACACACATAAAAGTATGTAGGTGTGGCATAACTTACGCTCAGAAGCAGGCACTTGTTTTCCTTGATGGCGCCCAGGCAACCGAGGAAGCCTGTCACCATGACGATGGCGCCTATGGCGATGACCATGTTGGCAGCAGAGAGAGAGGGGAAGGAGGGGGAGAAGGTGGCGAAGCTGCCTTGAGACACAGACAGCCAGATTCCGACTCCCAGCAGCCCACAGCCACACAACTGCAGAGAGAAGCAACAGATTATGAGATATTGATGCATTCTGGAACATCGATTCAGAGCGAAAGCTGCTTGGAAAAACAACATTTATAATGCACCACAAATACTAACTGCATTATAGCTGTGCATTGCAGGTAGAAGTAACCAAAGAAGCATGATGTGCTCTCTGTAAAGTCTGCAGAGGCCCAATGGAAAAAAAGTTAGAGAATCAGCTAATAGTACAGCTGATTTTGATGATTTGTCATGCCGCTAGGTTCCTCTAGGGGGCACAAACACCCTGCCATCTTGGACCCTTGAGTGCCACACCATGATTTTGATAAAACACAGATGACTGACCATTGACATTTGTGTGCAGACACAGAGTCCAGCTGCGTGACTTTGGTGACGAATCTGTAATGCTTATAGGAGCTTCTGATTGACAACGCTGAGAGGAGAGCCTGTTTTCCCCATCAATCTGTGATAAGGGCACAAAATGATGCCTGCAGAGATGACAAGAAGCGGCTGACATTTCCTTCGCTGTTATTGGAATACCTAAAGCAATCCCCTTGTGAATAAGGAATCAAACCCAGCACTGATAAATTGACGGGCACCATGCGGAAAATCAAAAACCATCACGAGTGTCTTCCCCGTGTGAACGCTGTTGTCGCTGAAGCATAAACATGTTCGACAACCACCCAAAGGCATAATGCCAATAAAAGCAAACCAGACAGTCCCATTATCGATTTTTGTGTTTATAAATTATTAATCGCTTTTACATGCGCTGTCAAGCATAAATCGGCAGTTTACAATGCCTTCAAGACTGAAGCAGCAAACTTGAAGACAGAAACTGAGTGAAACTAATTCATTCAGTCATGGTGGTTAAAAGTATCAGCACGTTCTTCTGCCGAGTACCTTTCCCACCACGAGTGAGATAAAGAACATTGTGAGAGACACAGAGGCTGTGTGTATCTCACACTTGGCAGGTTAAAAGTGGGCACTGATGCTCTGTTCGGTGAGGGAGCACTTTAGCCCGAGGGTGAGGGTAGTTTTTAATGCCCTGGGAGGTGAGAAATGGCTCTGTGCTAATGTAACATGTAGAACTTGATGTATCAATATCCATGTTGTGAAGCAGCAAGCTGTCCAATAACCTGAGCGGAAGCACCCTCCATAAACCTCAGTCAAAGCAGATTACTTGTTTAATCTGACACAAATGAAAACAAGGATGTGAGGGATATCCTTACACATAATATGTTATGATTCACTTTAATATGCTGTGATGCATCATATCATAATTGTGCCACAACTGAAACTGCAGAAAACTATTTTTTACCAGCTACTTGATTATTTGAACTGCAAGATATGAATCACAAAATAAATCAAAAATATAAGTTTAAAGATCATACAAAGACTTCTGCATTTAAAATATAAACAAATTTATCACTAGAAGTTTGCCAGAACACTATATTTCTGTTTATGAATGCACAATTGAGGGTTACGCTAACAGACTAATCTACATTTAACAACAATGTTTCTAAAGCCATTTCGTGTCCATCCATCATGCAGCATTTATATGTGTAACAGTGACTGAAGGTCATTAGCATTAGTATGGTTGAACTGCCTCAGCACTACTTAAAACATCCTCAAACATCCTTACCCAGTCAGAGCACGCCTGGAAAAATCGACCGTGCTGCTTACAGGCCTCTCCGACCATCCTTTAGGCTGTGTGCAGTTTTAACTCATTTATCTTATTTGTAAAACCACTCCTGTGATTGAAACGGCAGCCTGTGCCGTCACATCAAAAACTTCAGAAGAAGGAGACGTGAGAGGCAGGGGCAGAATGTAAGTGAACACATTAGCAGGAGAAAAAAGACAGGGGTCTGGGTGCACCATGCAGGGAAAGACAGGAAAAAAAGTGTCCACGAAGCTACAGCAAAGACCTGAAAGCCCAGGAAAAGGACATGAGTGGAGTAAGGCGAGTGCCTCATAATGGTGCATTAGCAGTGTGCGCCTCGACAGGGGACATAAATGGAGGCTTTGTTCTTCTCTGATGAGTCTCGGATGAAAAAAAAGGATGAGAGAAAGAGAGACGGGGATATTCTGGCCTCATGCTTCAGTTCTCACTCACTGGACAGACTTAATAATTTAACACCCAACTGCGCTCTTCACTCCAAGAATCCTTTCTTTACTGTTCTGTTTGTAGTATTTTTATGCTCCCTTTAAAAAAAATCATAGGGAGAGGCATAGGTGCATATTAAAGTGGTAAAATCTTTACATTGAACTGAAGCTAGAAAGTACGAATTAAAAAAAAACACAGCTGATGTGGCCAAGAGCACAGAGTGTAAAAACCATGAATTTCACCTCAGTTACAAGAACTGGTGACAGAAATATTACAGACTCTTGGGCTACTGTATTAGAGCAGTATTCATGATCACATGACTTCAGGTGAAGGTATCCTCTGTTAACCTCCTTGATCTGCTTGAAACAGCTTCAGTTATTTAGCTACTGAACTGTTAACTAACTGTACATTAAATATTGCTATTTCATATTAATTCAGAGGATCAATCTTTACTAAATATATCGATATTTAATATCTAATATTATTATTTAAATATTTAGATCTGGTTATAACATTTCAGCTTCAAGTTTAGGATACAATAACTTCAAAATTCTTCAAAATCCAATGCATATTTCAGAAAAAATACATATTTGCATATATTATGTACATAATATGTATATTTATATGTATATAGTGTGAGTGACATTTATTTGTATAATTATATAGATGGTGTGCATTTAAAAAAAAATATATATATATATCATAGACTGTAAAAAAAGATGAAGCCGCCAGTGTCCCGATATGGCGCTGACATCTTGGACTTGCGCCTGCGCAGATAGCGATCTAGGGACCAGTTCTGCGCAGTAGCTATGCGCAGTAGCAAGCAGGAAGTAAAGCCTTAAAGCCGCGAAATCAACGGCCCCGCCCCTGTGCCCCGCCCTCACTCTCCCTCGCAGAATGCACATACCGTAATCTGCACTGTTTTGGAAGTGGAGTCCTGCTCCTGTGAACTCTGTCTGCTCCGTTCCACTCCAATCTCATTAAAATAAGGTAAATACAATCTCCTCAGTCCTCCGAAGATCATGAAAAAAGCCTGTTGACGCTTCAGTGCCTCCTCGGCTTAGAGAGCTGTCAATCACAGCTGTCAATCACGACGTCACACCACCGTTTTTAGAGCATTAAATAACTATCTAAAAAACAACTTATTTTAAAAACGAACACTTGAATTTACATTAGCGTGATACAAACTACAGTAAATGACAAAAAACAGCTTCGGAAAAAAGATATTTGAAGGGTAATTTAATTGTTTAGTTGGTCTCGCGTCCCATTGAATAACATGGGGAGGTGGGGTTTATGACCTATACTAGGACCACTCACCAGGGGGCGATCGAGACGTTTTGGCTTCACTTTTCAGGGCTTGTGCGGCACGCTTGATATATATATATTGGAGATGGAGCTGTCAGTCAGAATTCTAGCTGGAGCTGGAGGTTTAGACTTAGACATCGCTTCAGCACTGCCCTTGCGCTGGTATTCCACTGCATCTTAAACACTACTGAATATGTCTGGGAGAAGCCTTGCATCTCATTCTCAAAGCAACATTTTCAACAGATGCGCTTCACTGGATTAGAAGCAACATGCAAAAGTCTATCAGTGTTCTTCAAGGTTGGAGTGGATGTTCATATTTGATGCTCTATAAGGCGAGGGTTTGTTTTGAAAAGCACTGTGCTATATTTACACGCTAAGCTGCTGCAGGAGTTGAAAGGCGACACAGCAGTTTGCAGACTCCTCAGTAAACAAAGTGTCTCAGAAAGGACATGTATTATGGGAAGCCTGTCTCGCAACGCCATACCCAACTTGGTGCATCTTAAGCATAGCCCCCGAGGAATAAACACTGGCTGAATAAACACACTGCCTCTAACCTCCGATTTCTCACAGGACAAAGAGAACACCAATTGTGCAATTTTAAAAAGGTGAGGTAGAGGTAGATGTCTTTGGAGTAAAAAAAAAAAAACTTAATATTTGCATAAATTATAGGGGAAAAAAGGAAGCACTTTACCATAAAATATGGCAGCAACATTTTAGGTTTTATGAACTGAACTTCTTTCACACAGGAAATGCTGTGAATGTCAGTTTAATTTTTTTTTCCCCCACTGTAAATTATAAGAGGCTTGTTCTATTTCAATGAAAGGTCCCATTAGATCTGTTACAGATTCTCAACGTATATAGAAAAGGATAACCAATTGATGTGTTTTTCCTAAAGCATTTTTACAGTCTTTTACCGTTAAAATTACAATAATTTTTGACACCGCAGCGTCCTGGATTTTAGATCAAAGAACAGGAGGGTTGGCGCTCCAAGAGACAACTCAATTTAAATGGATGAAAGGGTTTGCAGTGAGGCATGTGGTTTAAGCTCAAGGTCAGTGTAATTGAAACTCTGGAACAGGTTCTCCGGGAGCTGAGTGAGAAACTTATCCATCACTCTGACCACTATCAACTGCAGCAGAAACCTGCTCACTCACACGCAGTCGTGCAACTTCAGTCTTATAGCAGCCTAGTGAAGGACATAACTCACACGGCCTCCAGAATCATCTGTGTGCGTGCAGCCCGCTCTGAGAGAGCGCTTAACCTTTTAATGCTTTGCCTCAGAAGAGGGTCAAAGTGTGTGTGTCCAGCAAACCTGCCTTAATGAGAGGTTATATCACCCTGACCCACACGTCTTTACGATTTATTAGGACACACCTGGAGTAACTCCAAACGTGTGCATGTGTGAAGGACATTAAAGGAATGTTCCAGGTTCAGCTGCTATGATATGCTGTTATTTATCACAGAAAATAATCTGTGGTAGTTAAATTATTACATATTTGAATATTTATAGAATAATTATTTGTTTAAACCAACACATTTAAGTTGAAATTAATAATAATAATAATTTTCTATGATTTTATACATTTCTATGAGATTATAAAATAAAAGAAAAATTCCCTTTATTTTCAACACTTTTTCTTTCTTTCTTCTCTTCTCTTTTAAATGTTCTTGTAAGCCCCTTTCATACAGCCCACTGATCTGGGAAAATTTCCAGAAAAGATCTTTATGGGATGTGTGTGAACGCACGCAAAGATTCCGGAAAATCACTGGCAGTATGAATGAAACAAATGCAAATGATTCCGGGACAAATTACAGGACACATTATCTGAGTATTTTCCGGAATCTCTGTGCGAAAAATTCTATAGTTTAACACTATTTCATATGATATTAATGCATAAAAGCTTCATAAATAATAATTATAAAATCACACGTGGTAGTCAAATTTCTGCATAATTTAATAATTATGTTATTTATTTTTTCCAACATCATCTTCGTTCAAATGATGTTGGATCAAATGGCCTGTGGTGTGATAATATTTCATGTGATTTGAGGTCATGTGTAATAATTATAAAATAATTAACAAAAAGCAGTTTAAAATAAGAGCATATCACACCGCAGGACAAGTCAACATACATTAGTCACAGCAGCTCTTGATAAAGCTAACTTGTATTGAACCTGGAGTAGCTGGTGTTCAGAAAGAGGCCATGTATGGTTTATTACTTAAGATTAGAGAAACCAAGGCAGACTGTCGACTTAAAGATAAGCACATACTGAATAGCAGTCTACCGCTTAAAGAAATGTTTGAATATTTTCTCCGGTGTGCAGCATTAATATCCTTCTGCATACAAGGGTGATAAAAAGAAATAAAGAGGGCGAGATAGAGAGAGATTGAGGAAAACCAAGAGAGCTGCACCGCCCTGGGGGCTGCGGGCCTCTCTTTAAGAAGCCAGTCAGCTGTCATTGATTTTACACTTAAATAAAACAGTCAATTGTAATGAAGACATAAAGGCTGGTATGCACTCAGCACTAAGAAGGAAATGATACTCCATTACTGAGCGGCCTCATCCTGCTCAAATGACCACTGGCCCTTTATTGCTCAAACAGACTATAGAGAATGTAGTTTTAAATTGTATTAATGGGTGTAAGTACTGTTTGTACAGAAAGTGGTCCTTTAATATCCCACTGATGACAGAGATATTGAATTAACTTGATATGATATTTAAGGATCTGGGAGATTCAAACATCTCTTTGATACCATGAGCAGATCACCTGATGAAACCATCCTTAGAGAGCAAATCGATCTCTGCCCTTCATTCGTTAAGCCAGTTTTTTAAATAGAACACTGGAAACAGTGTTGGAAATAGAACATCCAAATTGCTGCTCTTCAGACGGTTGCCTGCAGCTTCTTTCGGCAGTTACAGGGGAATTTATGAGCACCAAAACATCCTACTGTCTCAGTCAAACTGGGGGGTGGGGGTGGAGTAAAGCCAGCCCAAACCTGATCTGTCTCCTTTACATGAGTGGTTTTAGTAAACTAAATTAAACTTCACATTGACTTTGCTTTCTACTAACCCCCCAACACCCCCACAGTGAAGAAGAAAGTCAGGTCTGCTGTAGCAGTGTCTCAAAGTGACTGACGGTGAATAATGCAGAGCTGAGGGAAAAAAGTACCGCTGAAGAGAATCAGTTGCGAGGCTTTAAAAGAAAATATTTTAAAGGTATTTTAATTTTTTTTTAAATATTACTGACTATTGAACAATAGTGTATATGTCACATGACTACCAATACAATTCTCTGAGAGGTTGCAAATGAGGTGATTAAAAAAGAAAGTTTTTGTTTACGGTTAAGAAATTGTAATCCATAAAAGACCCAATAAAGAATGAATACTCTTTATTATCCTCTCGTTGTCTCATAAAAGCAATACTGGACCACAGTTGTCTGTATGTGTACTAGACTTTGAACACATCATCAAATTGGCTCTTTTGGGCTATAAACACACAGTCCAAATGGTGTTAG
The DNA here is from genome assembly GCF_963082965.1 of Carassius carassius. NCBI lineage: Eukaryota > Metazoa > Chordata > Actinopteri > Cypriniformes > Cyprinidae > Carassius > Carassius carassius. The sequence goes on along the minus strand of NC_081767.1, from coordinate 28,870,476 downwards.
AGCTATAGTGCTTTCAGTTTCCAAAGACAAACAGATGTTCTGCTCTGGGCAAACAAACAGCAAACACTAGTTTTTTGGCCTTGAAAAAATCAGCACTCTAATCTTAGGAAGAGACAAAGGCCTGGGCAACCAGAGGGGATGTTGAGACAGAGCCAGGAATGAAAAGCATCGGATATGTGTCTAAAGAGCCCAAGAACATGAGCAGTATTGGACTCAGAGGACCAAAGATGACAGAGGACAAGTCCAGCACAGTTGCAGAGCTGAAATAATGACACTTACTTTACAAGACTTCAAATCTCAGTAGTAATGGCTGAAAGAGATAGTTCCAAAATTTTGTTAGCATTTACTCATCCTCACGATGATGCAAACCGGTATGATATTCTATCTTCATCAACAGGACATCACATAGCGAGTAGACACACGTGAGGCAATGACAACACAATGTGTCTTGAGGTGCATACATTTAAAAAACTGAAACTAAACTACAAAAATGTTAGTTTAACTATAAATACATGGGAAATTATAGAACATGAAACGCTCACAGCTTGCCTGCATTAAGCATGAAAATTTCACAAAAAAACAAAACAAAAAAAAACATGTATATATATATATATATATATATATATATATATATATATATATATATATATATATATATATATATATATACACACACACACATATACACAGCAATAAAAAGCCTAAACCTTTCTATAAATAAAGGGTTTTATCATGGCAGAGGCTGTTTTTATTTTGAGGCTCTGGTCATTGGAATTCTTCTCTTATTCAACATGATGTGCACATCTATCTCCTATCTGAGACCTGCTGCCATCCTCACTCTCAAGAATGGTGTGTTATCTGGCTGTCTGCAAACATAGACCTGAGCTTCACAGAAACACAAGGAATGGGACTGGGATTTGGGGAAACTGGGGTGTCAATGTATATTTTCTATCCTTTTTCTAGCATTTCACTTGTCTACCTGACAAAGTCATGAGCAGGAAGCATTCTTTTCCCATTGATTCATTTGATGGACATAGAGCTCTTGGCAACAGATCCTCTATCTATCCCCAAAAGCAAACATTTGTGGTTACTTAGTTCATTTTTAATTCAAAAACATTGTTTGAATGACCAGGTCACAGAGAAAGTAAAATGATATTGGAAAAAGTTGACGTGCAGACGCAGACTGGTACCTGTCAACTCTGTCTGAAGCCAACGTGATGATGAAATTTGATCAGAAGGTGGTAGAGATGAGCTGGACTCGCTCACCTTGGATTTACAGAGCAAAGAAGCTGAAGTGATGAAATATTCTATTTACGTATTTATTTGAAGTACTTCAATCTCCCACCCAAGTTCCGTCTCGACACTCATCTGGAAAGTATCTACACTCACGTAAATCCAGTTTTGAAAAACAAACACACTCGACTCCTAAGTGACTGAAATCCAAACCAGAATCGATGCTAAAATAGCTGTTATATTAATCCTCTCAGCATCGTGACGTCCATGCAGGATTTCCGTGTGTTAGAAGTGCAATAATGACCCACAAATCATTCAAAGCTGGGATGAATGTGTTTTGTATGTCTTTACATGCACACCAACAGGATCTAAATAAATTTATGGGCTTTTATCGCGCAACACAATAGACCCTGCAGCTACAACAACACAGCAATGTATATCATGGCATTACACAGCCCCGCAGGACCAGAGCTGCTAAATGTGCATATCCACTTAAGTGCTAAAGGATGATTTCTCTTTCCCTGGTACAGAGAGGAAATACACTTTCAAAGACATATAGCATAATCAATAGTCACTTTGCATGACGGCGGAAAGCAGAAGGCAGGAGTCTTAGCGAGGTCATTAAATCAAGAATGCATCCACTTTTGCAAGTTATAACATCACAGAGAGAAAGTGAGAAAGATTATTTTCCAAAAATGAGTGACATGCTCACTTGTTCTGATGCACACTTACAATGAATTCTTGTCAGCGTCAACGTGACAAGCCTGAGCTTCACTGTTGACTGCTTTTCAGCTTGTTTTCAACATTACAGCATGTTTTTCAAACTAATTGTCTCTTTCCTGCACTGCACATGCCACCAAACGAACGCTGTCCTGGCAGGCACTATTTGTCATGCGTGCAGAATACAAGAAACCTTTCTCTCTCTTGCTCCCTCTCTATTTTCATCACTTTTTGTGTTAAGCAGGAAATGGGGATTTCAGTCAGTCAAACGAATGATATGTGCAGCTTAATTTTTTCTTCTGAAGTTGTAACTAATAGTTCTCTAGATTTTGAATGTATTTCTTAAAACGTACATTACTGTACACCAATATTCTTGAAACTCTGCATTTGGACAGTCAATCGCAAATACTTCAACTAAAAAAAAACATACTTACAGTAGCTGATTCAGATGCGCCAGTTTGTCCTTTGCGTGAACATTTGGGCGGCATTACGCAAATATTTCCACATAGTGATGTAGACATGTGGGGGCAGTGTTAGAACAAAACCATTTTAGGGGGGAGTGGCAGTCTTAACTTTGATAAAGAATATCTCTTTGTATCAACTTTACAGATCATCTTTATGCACCAAGAGCTTGTAACACTCCAAAGAGAGAGGAAAAATTTAAATCGCGTCATATGACCCCTTCAATAGTTCACCATCTGTTTGATTATGTGACATTAACTAACTGCTTGATTTTTACCATACATTTCTGCCATATGGACATAAACTTGAGATAGTCACAACTGATAAGCTATTACTAAAAATAATGTAGAAACTGAAATTGTTCTGTTAAGCTGCTTTGCAACAATTTGCATAATAAAAAGAGCTATACAAATAAAATGTAATTGAATTGAATTGAATAGATGTGGAACATGTAAGTATATGTGATGGCATACTAACACAAAGATACAAAGTCAACAATCATTACTTAACCTCTGTGAGCACAAAACTAGCTTTAGTTCACAGGTAATCAGTTCTGAGCATAAACAGGCCATGAGAAAGCAGCTCCATCTGTATGCATGAGGCACTAAAGCCGCTGCGGGTGCTACGGGAATGCTCAGCATGCTAAGACAGCAACAACCTGAACTCCACAAGCAGACTTTTCCCATGAACACCAGCCTCAAGGTTCCAAGAATTCACCCCTTAAAACCACACTTTCATCCTTTAAGGACAAACACCAGCTTTAGCGAAAAACATCTTTAGGAAAATAACTTTGCCCTTGCGTGGAAAGATAAAGTTTTTAATGGTTTGATTTTATCTTTAGAACATCCCCCACGGCTCTATGTGATAAGGGGAAACAGGAAGTCCTTGAGCGAACCCTGCATCCAAATATTAACCTGAATTTCTGCAAGCATCCTGCTCTCTCCATCTCAGTAATGCTCTCTATTTCAGGCTGCACTCTATATTAATTCCCACAAGGCCTACAGTAGCTTGGATAAGCAAAAGGATATATTCTGCATGTGTATGCATGCGAGTGTATGAAGATATTTGCCTCTGCATACAGTTTTCCCAGTAGGCCTGGCCTGAGAGTCAATACATGTGCCTGTTTCTCCTCTTACAGTCAGCAAACACACATAACTCACCTTAGACCTGAAAAGAAGCTGAAATTAATTTCTATTTTATGCACCTTCTCAAGACACATTCCTGTCAGTTGCCAGTAACATACTAATTACTCTGCCACTCTGGTGAAAATACAAGGCTTGTCCATCAGAAAGAATAATTGTCACTCAATGCTCACGCCTCAGAGACTCCTCTGTATCTGGATGGCTTTCATAAAGTGGAGATATTGAATGAATCACAGAGCCTATTCATAAAGTATAATAGAACCATCAGAGAAGAAGAGGTAGAAAACTGAATGAGCTCATGCGTGTCCGCCCTGGCAGTAATGTCCATGCTGAAGCCCATCCAGTAATGTGATATGGAAGGTCACCTCCACTGTGAAGCGGCGGGGAAGCCAAGTCAAATGAAGGAACAGGGATGAAGCAGCTATCAAACACCCACTCATGGCCCTCTAGGTCATATCTAGATTAGGGCTGGACGATTAATCGAAAAATAATCAAAACCGAAATTCATAACCTCTAACCGATGTAATTTTCCCATTTCGGTTATTTAATCCTGTTAACACTTCCCCCTTAAAAGCATCCTAGCGCATGTGTAGCCACATGACTCTGCTCTCTGTCAGTGGCATAAAAGCAATGCGGTGTGAGCGTTGAGCCTTGCGTCTTCACTAAACTTTGTCAGTTGTATTTGTTTTATGGTTTGGACGTTCAAGCAATTAGATGAATGGATGTGTATTCTTATATCGAGCTACCATGTTCGCACAGCTGCATTGTGGCACGAACACTCATATAAACAGTAGCTATGAAGATCGCGCGCACAGAGGAACACAGAAACTAGTTGTCATCGCTGTCCTGTGATGTATCACTAAAGTAGCTTAGAATCTCAAAACTTATTATAGCATGTTTGTGTGCAGCGCACATGAAGCACAAGCGTGTGAATAGAGATCAGCGGTCGCGCTGCGGGTTCCCGGTTTGTGTCTGTTCTCGGACTGTTCTGTGTATTTTAACTTTAGAAACGGTTGTTCCAAGTCGAAACTACGACACACAAAACTACATCAGTATATCATCATAAACGCAGCCGTTTTTGTCTTACGTGAACATAAACAGATGAGAAAGAAAACACACATGTGCAGTATTTTTGTTTAAAGAGACAACAGCCTAATAAACGCGCTGCCTGTCATTAATGTTAATCAAAGAACAAAAGAAAATCATTCACTGATCTTGACTGAATATATTTAATAACTTTACTTGATTAATCTTTACTTTATTTATAAAAAGAAAACTCTGCAGTGTTTTTAAAGTTTTAATTACAGTTTCTGTACCTGAAATTTAGTTTAGTTGTATTTATTTATGATATTGCTAATTGATTTGTTTGTTCCTTTCTTATTACTGACCTATCTTATTACTTGTCTTTAACACTTTAATATTTGAAATTTATATAAATCTAGTTGTTTTTGCTATGGTATTTTTTTTTAATCACAGGCAAAATTCCTCTTGCAGTGTTTTGTAGGCTGCTGATTTTTGCTCATGTTATTCAGCTGCAACAGAATGCTTTGTAAAAATGTTTGACATCTAAATGTTTGACTTAACCATAATCGTCCAGTCCTAATCTAGATACAGATCTGTAAGGGAAACAGGTCAATTTAGCTCAAAGGGAATCATTTAAGATTTTAAAGGGAATTTGAACAGAATCACTGTTTCACGGCTGATCACTGAGACACCCTGCCATTCACTGAACGAGCCGTTTAACATAAAATCTGCGCTGGATATTAATATCCAAAGTATAGTGAAAACACTATCAATTAGCACAGTAACAAGATCGACAGTTTAAGACATTAACTCGTAAGCACAAAACACAAGATACTTCTCTTTTCAATATGAATAAGGCTTTATTGGATCGTTCACTTTTATTTTATTTCCGTGAGTGCAGTACACCTGCAAAGCGTTAGCACTCGTTATATAATGTAAAAGGAGCTCATTCAAATACTGAGGTGTTAAACCATTCAGGGCTTTATAGGTAATAAGCAATATTTTAAAATCTATACGATGCTTGATAGGGAGCCAGTGCAGTGTTGACAGGACCGGGCTAATATGGTCATACTTCCTGGTTCTAGTAAGAACTCTTGCTGCTGCATTTTGGACTAGCTGTAGTTTGTTTACTAAGCGTGCAGAACAACCACCCAATAAAGCATTACAATAAACTAACCTTGAGGTCATAAAAGCATGGATTAACATTTCTGCATTTGACATTGAGAGCATAGACCGTAATTTAGATATATTTTTGAGATGGAAAAATGCAGTTTTACAAATGCTAGAAAAGTGGCTTTCTAAGGAAAGATTGCGATCAAATAGCACACCTAGGTTCCTAACTGATGATGAAGAATTGACAGAGCAACCATCAAGTCTTAGACAGTGTTCTAGGTTATTACAAGCGGAGTTTTTAGGTCCTATAATTAACACCTCTGTTTTTTCAGAATTTAGCAGTAAGAAATTACTCGTCATCCAGTTTTTTATATCGACTATGCAATCCATTAGTTTTTCAAATTGGTGTGTTTCACCGGGCTGCGAAGAAATATAGAGTTGAGTATCATCAGCATAACAGTGAAAGCTAACACCATGTTTCCTGATGATATCTCCCAAGGGTAACATATAAAGCGTGAAGAGTAGCGGCCCTAGTACTGAGCCTTGAGGTACTCCAAACTCAGGCAATTTGATAATACCTAGAATATCAAAATCAACTGCGGGCGGCAGATCCTTTTCCTATTTGGCGCCTAAACTCTGGAATAACCTACCTAACATTGTTCGGGAGGCAGACACACTCTTGCAGTTTAAATCTAGATTAAAGACCCATCTCTTTAACCTGGCATACACATAACATACTAATATGCTTTTATTATCCAAATCCGTTAAAGGATTTTTAGGCTGCATTAATTAGGTAAACCGGAACCGGAAACACTTCCCATAACACCCTATGTACTTGCTACATCATTAGAAGAATGGCATCTACGCTAATATTTGTCTGTTTCTCTCTTGTTCCGAGGTCACCGTGGCCACCAGATCCAGTCTGTGTCCAGATCAGAGGGTCACTGCAGTCACCCGGATCCAGTACGTATCCAGACCAGATGCTGGATCAGCACCTAGAAAGGACCTCTACATCCCTTAAAGACAGCGGAGACCAGGACAACTAGAGCCCCAGATACAGATCCCCTGTAAAGACCTTGTCTCAAAGGAGCACCAGGACAAGACCACAGGAAACAGATGATTCTTCTGCACAATCTGACTTTGCTGCAGCCTGGAATTGAACTACTGGTTTCGTCTGGTCAGATGAGAACTGCCCCCCCAACTGAGCCTGGTTTCTCCCAAGGTTTTTTTCTCCATTTTGTCACCGATGGAGTTTCGGTTCCTTGCCGCTGTCGCCTCTGGCTTGCTTAGTTGGGGACACTTCATCTACAGCGATATCGTTGACTTGATTGCAAATAAATGCACAGACACTATTTAATTGAACAGAGATGACATAACTGAATTCAATGATGAACTGCCTTTAACTATCATTTTTTCATTATTGACACTGTTTTCCTAATGAATGTTGTTCAGTTGCTTTGACGCAATGTATTTTGTTTAAAGCGCTATATAAATAAAGGTGACTTTGACTTTGACTTTTGACTTTATTAGATAAATCTAAGACATATAAACTAATCTAACACGTGAACGCACGCACTCACACATTCACACAAGTTGCAGGAAGATCGAAAGTTAGGGAAAGAATGAGTTTAAGAGAATGGAAATGTGGAATCCCAAGTTTACAGCAATACATTAAATTGCATAGACATGAACAACCATCAATCACTTAATAAGCCCTCGCATTGAGTTCCTCTATGAGGTTAAAATTATATTAGATACACCAGTAAAGGTCACAGTCTGTAGGTAAAGTTACTTGTGTCTCCTGTGTAAAGGGAGTCCCCTTTGTTGTCGTTGAAAGGGGTTTCCCGATGTCGCTGATTGGCTGGAAGTTCAGTAGTCACTGAAGTGACATCTTGGGAAGCCCGTGGTTGGGCGTTGGCTGACGATGCAGAGTTGTGTGGCTGGTTGAAGTTGAACGGGCAGTCGAGGTCAGACTCGGAGACGGGCGTTACAAAACTTAACTCAGAACACGAAACTCTCAAACGGAAAAGAAAAGAAGTAAAGTTTGACGAGACTAGGTGGTGTTTCTTCTCATTGTGGCTAAGTAGCAGCAGGTGTGCAGGCCGAAGCACGCTGGAACTGCGCTCAAAGAACAGTGATGACTAACAGCATGGCTAAAAGCTAAAGCTAGGAAGCAAAGCTAAAAGCTGGCATGACTGATAGCAAAAGCAAAGCTAAAACTAAAAGCAGGCATGACTAATAGAAGCAGCTTAGCTAAAACTAAAAGCAAGATTTTATGGTGTCCTAAGTATTTAAACTGGCCTGTTGGCCACACCTCAAATGTTGTCTTGACCAATCAGATATTGTCTTGGCTTGGGGGTATCATAAATCATATGTTATCTTATCAAGCATGTGGTCTGAATTTTCCCGCTCTTGCAGAGTCTAATTTTGGACATGATTCCTATAACAAGAATATGATACATTTGACAAATAACTGATGGTCATGACTGTTTCAAGCTAACAGATTCGAACACGTACACACTAAACACGAATATGTAGCTTTAAGCTATCCAATAGTTATTAAAAGACATACACAATAAGTGATTATAACATGATAGTCAAATGTGTGGGTTACACATAAATGAATATGGAGTGAAGCGATGGACTGATATTCATTTATAAGTCCTTTTGAGTTCATTTTGGTCCATATATATGTAGAAAAGACCGTTTCTGTGTCATTATATCTGACAAAGATTTCTGTGGAGACCAGAGGTTCAAAGGCCCCCCCCTTAGGAATTTCAGTCTGGTTCTGCTAGGTGGGGGAAGTGTTTAAGGATATGGTGTATAACTCTCATGGGTTTACATGTGATGTCCAGCGTTGCATTTCAATTACGAACAACAAATTTGACAATCTCTTCTCCGAATTGAAATTGTCAATAATTGTTCTAGTGGTGTTAATGTTGAAAGCTGTTGTGTGAAAAAGTTGGTTCGTTGGTTATCTTGCTTGGGACTTGTGGCACAGAATGTTTTATGACTTCCTGTTGCCTTACTGAGGAATTCGGCTCGTGTTTCAACCACAGTCCTAATCGACTCTTTAATTTGTCTGATTCGAGTCAGATCACATGGGGCAGGGGTGCGAGAAATTGATCATAAATAGAGAAGCCTTGTGTATGTCTTACTGCGGTTTTCTGGTCAAGTCAATAACATCAACCTCAGGCCTACAACAACGTAAGGTTTTGACTGCCTTGTTGTAATAATACAAGGTTAACATGAGGGTCAGGGGCAGGGAGTTAGGAGAAATTTATCAGCTTCCTGTTCTCCCGTATGACTGGTGCAGAATTAATCAATACTCATTATATTCACTTCTGCTCAAAGGCTGGGCAAAATAACAGCATTTTAAAATATGGCATATTTGGAGATTAATTTTATATCTCAGTTGATCAATCCACTCTCATCCGCTTGAAGATCATCTGAATCTGTTTTGTTAAAAAAATTTAAACCAAGCGTGTGAATCACAAAAGGATGTAAAGTAGGATGTAGAGTCTAGAGTAGGAGGAGAGCTGAAATTGCTCAACACTAAATAAACAAGCGTTCCTCCAGCTGTAACACCACATGCATCAACAGACTCGACAACCGCCTGTGATCAGTAATAGCAAAGTGACATCTAATATACTAGTACAGCAAACCAGCAATTGCCCAAAGACTCCATACTGATACAATTTTAGTAAGGTATCAGGCTCTGCACACAACACTGCACAGATTTTGGCTCAAATAGGCAATAACAGCATGAGGGATTAATTCAGCGTGTCATTGTGGCAGTGCATATGTAATGACTGACCCTCATACCATAGCTGATGATGGGTGCTTGCCAAGACTTAGACCACTGGCAAAATATGGCATGCCTTTCAGGGGTCCCATCTGAACAATAAATTATGCAAATCCCTCAGATGATGGCCTCAGATTTTCACTATACCAAGCAAGGATATTCTATAAGGTAAAAATGTTTCAACTGCTACATACAGAGAGACTACCTATTAATAGCATATATTGGCTATTTTACAATGACTTTAAACATAAATCACTGAACTGATGTGCTGAATAATGTGAGCAATCCAATGAATTGCACTTAATATACTGTAACCCATGTATCTGCATTCACTTATGTCACAATAAACAAAAACAAAAAACAAACAAATCTAAAACACTCAAATCTAAAACAGCATTTGAATTGATATTTGCAGATGCTAGGAGCTAAACATGGGCATTTTTCACCCAAAGCAGTCATCATCAAATATGTAAACATTCTGACAGCTTCTTAAGCTTAGCCTGCTTAATTAACATTTCTGGAAAGGAAGACATCCAGATGAAAGGACATAATCTCATTTAAATCTCATCTCATTTTTTATACCCAGAATAGGGTTAATTTTAAAATTTGTATGACTTTCAGAGCGAAAGGAGTTTGTAACTTTGTTTACTGACACCGTGGCAGATAAGCTTGTGTATGACAATAGGTTAGACATAAGACAGAGAGTACAAATAGACTCATATTGGGACAGCCAGATAAGAGAGCAATATACAACGAAAATTAATATTCATTACATACCAACAGGAAAAGGTGTGCGTCTGGAGTTAAAATCAAAGCCTTCAGAGCTGCCTATATTTCAATATGCTCTGTAAGTGCGAAAATCAAACAGCTCTGACCTGATTTCTCTAGCATCTTCTGGCCTGTGAACTAGTTGAAATTCAGGATGGAAATTCAGGACTGAAAATACTTCCCCATTTAGACAACCTTGGTGTGACTAGCAGAGGCCCACAGAGAAGTAATAGCTTTAAGTAGCAGAGAGTCTTGAATAACTGGCCTTTATTCCATATCCGTCTGATACCGCTGATCTATTCTGATGCAGTCCACACAGCCAGCATGTCTTAACATCTCAGCAGGCTGTGTGTGAAGCAGCCTACGGTACTGCACAGTAACTAGAAGTCTCATGTGAAGTGATCTAATGCACGGATATAAGTAACCCTGACCCGACGACTCCGTCGGCACTCTTTTCTTCAAAGGCCTCCTGAACTTGCGCAAATAAATGGTTGTCGGCACTGGACATCCTTCACTGGGCTTTTTGCAGATAGAAACTCTAGTCCCTCCTAACCTACTTCCTGGAAAGGGAAATTTGTGTGACAGGGAGAAGAATCTTCAGAGGTCACACTGATTACACAGAGGCCCACTGAAACGCTTATGCCAGACTGCTGACTTAGTCCAACATATGGCTGTGACAGGATCTGACTAATTTAAAATGAATAAAAAGGAAACTGTCGTTTACATTTTTAGTTTTTTTTTGCACACAGCAAATTCAATTTAAGAACTTTGTCCGTTTCTCCATATTTTAGAATAAATGGTTTTGCAATGAACAAACGTCATAATCAAAATACATCCTTTTATATGGAATCTAAAAAATGCTCAGAGAGTTCTATGCCTAGCGCAGAATAACTGAACCAACAACTGTGCTGACAAAGTGCATTCAAGACTGTGAAATCAGGGAGAGGATAGACTATGAAAACTTGAAAAAAAAAAAAAAAACGTAATTTGCCCCATCATCAGTTAGAATGTTCTGAATCATATATAGTATTCATATTTATAATATTAGATTTTATATAGAAAAAAAATCTATATTTTTATTTATTTTTAACAAATATTTTAAAAAAGTATATTGAAGAAAATACTTATACTATAAATATAAATATTTTACAATTTAGCATGAATATGAAATGTACTGTATGGAAAAAAATACAGTGATATAAAAACATCATAAATATAAATACATTTTATATTAATGAAATATAAATTATTAATGTTATAAATTTTATATTTAAATATAAATTGTACTGTACACTGTAGGGAAAAAACTATCATGAAAAATAAAAATACACTGATAAAAATACATCATAAATATAAATACATTGATTCATTGATGATGGATATTTTATGAACCTATGGTGAATATTTTATGAACATATATAATTAAAAAAAAGCTTTTTTTTTAATGATAATCAAAAATCTGAAAAATAAAGAATGTCTTACATTTGGCGTTTGTCAGTCACAAATTTACCTAGTCACCATATTAGCATTTCTAACACAAGCTGTTTAAAAAAAAAACAGAAGCTTCCTCCCTTTGGACCAGAACTGATTGGTGCTAAGATGAAGTAAGCCATGTTTGGTATGGGCTACATGAAAAAAAAAGGATCAGCTGAGGTCATATTCATGACAGGTTCACGTGTCGAAGCTTAGGGGCCAGTCACCTTCATCTCACTGCACCTCCTGGGAAAATTCTTGGATGTGTACACTTGGCCGTCCCTGCCATCTATGGCCTTGCTTCTCTCTCAGCTGGGTCAACAATTTAAGGAACATGACATGGCAAACCATTGACACATCAACTATTGGCCCAAATATCTATTAATTATCTATATTTGACGATCTGAAGCCTCCATTTTAATTGAGGCTAGTGCTTTTTTAATTTAAAATGCTGCCTAAGACACAAAAAGCACCCACTCTCTCACAATATAAATTTTCCTTGAACATTTCTGCTGAGAGGGCTTGTTTTTGGAAAGCACTTCAATCCCTGTTTAACAGCAGAAAGAATTTCTCTCTAGAGGACAGTGACAGAGTTTATAGGCTATAGTTGTTCAGTAAAAACGGAAGGAATGAACAGCCATTTCAGCAGAATCAGAAGCCACAGGTATTTGACAGGGAAGGTCCTTGTTGACCGTGTCTTTGACAGTGAAGCCATGCGACCTCAATAACCTAAATCACACTGTTAGGTCATCTGAAGTCCAGCCAAATACTCAGCTGATGGGAGTTAAATTTAGATTCCAGCTCTGACAGAGGGTCAAAAAGGGATAGGGTCAATAAAGCCTCAGGCACGGGAAACAGTTCTCAATTTTGGATGCCAAAGTATTTTATCAGTAGCCAAAAAAAAAAAAAAAATGCCCCGTTAATTCAAATTAAATTCAGTGTAACCAAGGAAGTACTCGCAGTAGAAAGGTTAATGCTAAAGTTCATAAATTAATAATATGTAACAAGTAGACTGTAGCAGCGAAAATCAATCAATCATGAAACACAAATGCAACATGAAAAACCCACAGGAGATTCAACTTTTATTTACTGCTACTAATTAGGGGTGCAACTGTTCTCTTACTTTCTTAATGCATCAAATTAAAATTAATTCATACAGTATGCACTGATCTTGAAATATGACTTGTGAAATATTTGTGTTGGCCAATAATTCAAAATTCATCACACAAATCATGGTTATTTTCTTGACTATGACACATTAGGGGACGTATTTAAAGAACAAATGCAAAAAAAGTCAATATTATCTATCTATCTATCTATCTATCTATCTATCTATCTATCTATCTATCTATCTATCTATCTATCTATCTATAAACCCGATTCCAAAAAAGTTGGGACACTGTACAAATTGTGAATGAAAACAGAATGCAATGATGTGGAAGTTTCAAATTTCAATATTTTATTCAGAATACAACATAGATGACATATCAAATGTTTAAACTGAGAAATGTATAGTTCTCTTACGAGAGCTCTCTCGTACTGCGTCTTAGCTAAGACGCTACGGGAAAAGTCTCTTTTCACGAAATACTGAAGCAAAAAATTATCCTTAATTTTGTATTTTTGTAAAGCGCATTTGCAGCAGTACACAGCCATAGGCGAGACGGCTCGCTCGCTCACTGGCTTGTTCTGCGGCAACTGCACAGCCTATCGAGCGCAGGCGCCCTTCTTGCCACTTCCCGCCGAAACGGGTGTGGCCCAACCTATAAAAGGAGCTCGAAAAGGCTGACTCACCTGATTTTTCATCTCTTCAGCGAAGCTCACGCATCGCTGGATCACGAGGAAGCAAGCGCCGTCTGGAAGAGCATATCAGCAGGACGAGCCATCCTGAAGCCGCTGGCACCGCCGCCATCCACTACCGTTCCTGCTGCGCTATCCGGCGCCCATATCCTTTATAATCCTTGTTCTGTGATAGTCTGTGTGTGTGTTCGCCCTGCGACGCACATTCACAAAAGAGCTGCGTCTTTTTAAAGATGCCTTCGTGCGGCTCGTGCAGAACCCCGCTCAGCGAAGGAGATCGTCATGTCATCTGCGTCTCCTGTCTGGGTGAAGACCATGCAGCGCTCGCGCTCGCTGATGGCGGATGTCCTCATTGCGAGCTGATGCCTATGGTGACTCTGAGGACTCGCCTGGCATCCTTCTCGAAGCCTGCATCATCCGCTGCGCCGCAGCGCCGTAAGAAGCGCCGCTCGCAGCGCCGCTCGCAGCGCCTACCAGAACCGCCTCCAGCTCGGCCGAGCTCGCCGGTTCCCTCCGCTTCGCCGGTCTCCCCTGCATCGCTTCCCGATGCTCAGTGTCCGCTGCTTGCCGACGCGTCATCGGAGGAAGTGGATCTCAGGCCCGCGTCGGAGGAAGAAGACACGTGCTCTCTGCTTGCTTCGGGCAGTGAGGGTTGGACGAGCTCCGTGGATCTCGCGCCAGCTGCTCAGAGGCCCAGCAGACGGGGGGATATCGATAAGGAGCTGATGCGTGTACTCTCGTTGGCCGCGGCGAGCCTCGGCCTCGAGTGGTCTGCACCAGTGCCCCCTTCGCGTTCCCGGCTGGATGGTAGCTATCTTCCGGATGAGCGCTCTTCCTCAAGCTCAAAACACGCCCCTTTTCTTCCTGAGCTTCACGAAGAAGTGGCGAAGGCTTGGGACGCTCCATTCTCGGCGAGAATCCGCTCATCTGTTTCGCCAGCATTCTCCACACTGGACGGTGCTAAGAACAGAGGCTACCTGTCACTTCCGCCGGTGGAACAGGCTATAGCAGCGCACCTTTGCCCGCCCTCTGCTGGACGGTGGACTAAGGCGGCGTTGCCATCCAAAGCCTGCCGCATGACGTCATCGCTGCTCACACGGATATTCTCTGCTGCTGGGCAGGCTGCGTCTGCGTTACACACCATGGCGACGCTACAGATTTTCCAGGGCGATCTTCTCCGCAAGCTGGATGAGATGGGACCTGAAGCGATCTGTCTCGCGGATCTGAGGAGTGCTTCGGATCTCTCCCTCCGCGCTACTAAGTCCGCTGCACAGGCCATGGGACGGGTTATGGCTTCCGCTACGGTGGCTGAGAGGCATTTGTGGCTGACGCTTTCTGACATCAAGGAGTCTGAGCGCGCTGCGTTTCTTGACGCTCCGCTAACTCCTGCCGGCCTCTTTGGATCTTCCGTCAACGAGTTTGTGGAGAGATTCGCCGAGGACCAGAAAGCTTCACAGGCGTTCAAGCACTTCTTGCCGAAGCGCTCCAGTTCTGCAGCTAGCCGCTCTAGACCGGCCCCACAGAGCTCTCAGTCACGCCCACCGCCTCCTGCTGCGCCATCACGACAGCGTCAGCAACGCAGCTCGGGACCCCGTTCTCGCTCTTCGAGCCATCGCCCCGCGCCGCGGGAGCCGCGGCAGAGGATTGCGGTGAAGCCAGAAGCCCCGAAAGCATCCTAGCACTGCTGGGAAAGCGCCGGTGTTCGAGTTCCGCTGCGGCCGAGCTCTCACCCAAGCGCGCCGCTGTTGCAGTTCCAAGAGTTGCGACTGCCTCAGTGTCTTCTGCAATGCGCAAGCCTGCACGAGTGCCCGCTTGCCTGCACACAAAAGCCGTTATCACGGCTACCCAGATGTTTCACAAAAACAGCGTTTTTTCTGGTGTCCCGGCCACGGCCGATGGTGCTATAAATGTTGTGACGATGCCCACTCCTCAGTGCCCATCTCCACATGTAAGCACAGCCCTACACACAGGGCCTGCGCTCATAATGTCGACTCAAGTCGGTCGCGCACACTACATAGTAAACGTGCCCACCCCTCAGTGCCCACAATTACTATGTCACACGCGTCATGCGGTTTCTGTAAAAACGAAACCCGTGCACGCTCGTCCGGCCACGGCCGATGGTGCTTTAAATGCAGTGACGATGCCCACTACCCAGTGCCCATCCCCGCATGTAAGCACAGCCCTGCACACAGGGCTGGCGCACATAAGATCGACACAGCTCGGTCGAGCGCGCCGCATAGTAAACGTGCCCACTTCCCAGTGCCCACATACACTATGTCACTTACGGCGCGGGGCTTCTGTAAAAACGAGGCCCGTGCACGTACATTCTGCACAGGCAGACGGCGAGTTGGAAGTGGTAAAAGTGCACACATGCAGCCCACGGTTACTCGCAGATATATTGAGTCCCACGGGACCCGCTCAGCCTCCCTCCAGTCGGTTAAGCGCCGGAACGGGGTCGAGGATGAGCGATCTGCCCGCTGTGATCAGCGCGCTCCCCGCCTCAGATGCGCAGCACACTCGAGCGCCGCCATTGCCCAGTCAACAGAGCGCGTGTCACATCCAGCCCTTAGCCATTCATGCAGATGCATGGTCAGCGCTTCCAGGGGTTTCGGATTGGGTGCTAGGCATTATAAAGAGAGGCTACTCGCTACAGTTTTCTCGACGCCCACCGCGCTTCTCAGCGCGCGTCGAAACTACGGTCAAAACAGAAGTAGCACACATACTTCGGGCCGAAATATCGAAACTGTTGAGCAAAGGGGCTGTAGAGCCTGTGTCTCAAGCTCAAAGCGAGGGGGGGCTGTACAGCAGATACTTTCTGGTGCCCAAGAGAGACGGGGGTCTCAGGCCCATACTGGATCTAAGGCAGCTGAACAAGGCATTGATGAAACGCAGTTTCAAAATGCTCACGACCAGGAAGCTCCTCGCGCAGATTCGCGGAGGGGACTGGTTCATGTCAATAGATCTGAAGGACGCGTATTTTCAAATACAGATAGCGTCAAACCACAGGCGGTTTTTGAGATTCGCCTTCGAGGGCCAGGCATACCAGTTTGCAGTCCTGCCATTCGGCTTGTCCGTAGCTCCTCGTACGTTTACGAGGTGCATGGATGCAGCGCTCGCTCCTCTCAGACTCAGAGGCATACGAGTGCTGAATTATTTGGACGACTGGCTGGTTCTGGCCCAATCACGAGCGGAGCTCGTGGACCACAGGGCTGTTTTACTCGATCACCTCGAGAAGCTCGGCCTCAGTGTCAATTGGGCGAAGAGTTCGCTGAACCCCAGTCAGACGATCCTGTTTCTGGGTATAGTTCTGAACTCGTGTTCCATGACGGCGCGACTGTCACCACAGCGCACGATGGGCATTCAGCGCGCAGCGAGTTCTTTCCGCTGCGGCGCGACTGTGTCGCTCAAACACTGTCAAAGGATGCTGGGTCTCATGGCCTCAGCATCTCCGGTTCTGCGGCTGGGCCTGCTCCGCATGCGCCCCCTGCAGTTCTGGCTGAAGGCTCGGGTGCCGCGCAGAGCGTGGGCGTCTGGCCGGCTGCATTTCAAGGTCGATCAGAGCTGTGTTGCGGCTCTAGCACCTTGGACAGCGAACGGCTGGTACCGATCAGGTGTAAGCCTGGGGACTTCCCCGAGTGTGAAAATGGTGTCGACAGACGCCTCCACTTCGGGATGGGGAGCGCTGCTCGAAGGCAGACCGTCCTTTGGCCTATGGTCAGAACGGGAAAAGCTCCATCATATCAACTGCCTGGAAATGCTGGCAGTGGAGAATGCGCTGACGCGCTTTTGTCCCCATATCAAGGATCACCACGTCGTAGTCCGTTCGGACAACATGTCCGTGGTGTCCTACATAAATCGCCAGGGCGGTCTCGGGTCCCGAAACCTGTACAGGCTGACGGAACGCCTCCTGATTTGGGCTCAACGCAACGTGCGCTCGCTGAGAGCGGTGCATGTGCCTGGACTGCAGAATCTGGGTCCAGACAGGCTGTCCAGAGGCAATGTCCCTACGGGCGAATGGTCTCTACACCCGCAAACAGTTCGGCTGTTGTGGGAGAGATTTGGCATGGCGGAGGTGGACCTCTTGCGACATCTTGCGTCCCACTAAAACGCTCACTGCCCCGCATTCTTTTCCAAGAACGAAAGCGCGCTGTCACGGAAATGGCCGTGCTGCCCGCTTTATGCGTTCCCTCCCGTCTCCCTCCTTCCGCAGGTGATAGAACGGGTGAGAGAAACGAGATGTTCAATACTGCTTGTGGCACCTCTTTGGAAGAACCAACCATGGTTCCCAGATTTGATGCAATTAGCAGATGTCGCCCCATGGCCGGTACCGTTGAGGAGAGATCTCCTCTCACAGGCCAGGGGCTCGATTTGGCACCCTCAACCGGAGTTGTGGTCCCTCCATGTATGGGCACTCAACGGTTACCCGCTGATCTCGCAGTGGGAGTGCTAAATACCATCACTCAGGCTAGAGCTCCGTCGACACGACGTCTGTATGCCTCGAAGTGGTCGGTGTTCTCCAGCTGGTGCACAGCTCGAGGTTATTCACCCCTTAGTTGTGAGGTGACGGAGGTCCTCTCCTTCCTACAGGAGCTGTTGGATAAGGGCAGAGCCCCATCCACGCTCAAAGTTTATGTGGCGGCCATCGCAGCGTTTTCTGAAACGGCGTCCGGTCAGTCAATAGGAAGGAACGATTTAGTCATCCGGTTCCTCAGAGGAGCTAGGAGGCTGAATCCTCCCAGACCTCCGTCAGTCCCTATGTGGGACCTCGCGGCGGTTTTGGAGGCCTTGAAGGGTTCCCCTTTTGAGCCTATCCAATCGGTTAGCCTTCAGCATCTGTCGTTCAAGACAGTATTCTTGTTGGCTCTCGCTTCTGTGAAGCGTGTGGGTGATTTGCACGCGCTCTCGGTGAGCCAGTCATGCTTGGAGTTTGGGCCCAATGACTCAAGGGTCATACTCAAACCTAGGCACGGTTATGTGCCGAAATCCCTCAGCACACCGTTTCGGGCTCAGGTTATTGCCCTGTCTGCCCTGCCGGTGTCAGGGGAGGATGGAGACTCGAGTCTTCTTTGCCCTGTCAGGGTTTTAAGAGCTTATGTGTCTCGCTCTGCTGCCTTTCGGCAGACGGAGCAGCTATTTGTCTCATTCGGTGGACGTTCCAAAGGAATGGCTGTTTCGAGACAGACTCTATCCAGATGGATAGCTGACGCCATAGCGTTAGCTTACGCTTCCAGGGGCGTTCAGTGCCCGTTGGGCGTCAGAGCACACTCCACAAGAGGCGTCGCCTCATCGTGGGCGTGGTCTACTGGGATCTCCTTGCAGGATATATGTATGGCGGCGGGTTGGGCCTCGCCGTCTACATTTATCAGGTTCTATAACCTGGAGGTTCCCGCCTTGCAAGCAAGGCTGCTGTCGGTATAGAAGAATCAGGGCCCTGAGGGGAATTCTGAATTCATGAGCGCTAGGCGCTGCCGACTGTTATATGGGCAGTATTGCGTAAGACCCGCATTGCCACATTGGTCAGGCCTTGCCTCGGCTGTGTGATGTCATATTGCCGCATCTACGGATGCTGCTAGATATGGGACGGAGGGTTTTTCCCCCTTTTTTCTGTCCCGGACTCTCTGTGAGTCCCTCAGGTGACTGTGCACTGTAAATCCTGGGCGTTGCTTCAGGTTTATCGGTGTGTGATCCCTGCGCGCACGGCGTTTTACATCGGGTTCCCGTAGCGTCTTAGCTAAGACGCAGTACGAGAGAGCTCTCGTAAGAGAACGTACTCGGTTACTAAACGTAACCTCGGTTCTCTCTAGAAGAGCGAACGAGTACTGCGTTCTCTGCCGTGCGTACGATTCACTCTGGTTCGCTTCGGCGATGAAATAAATCAGGTGAGTCAGCCTTTTCGAGCTCCTTTTATAGGTTGGGCCACACCCGTTTCGGCGGGAAGTGGCAAGAAGGGCGCGAAGCGCCCTTATTGGTCTGATGTTGCATCAGCCTGCGCTCGATAGGCTGTGCAGTTGCCGCAGAACAAGCCAGTGAGCGAGCGAGCCGTCTCGCCTATGGCTGTGTACTGCTGCAAATGCGCTTTACAAAAATACAAAATTAAGGATAATTTTTTGCTTCAGTATTTCGTGAAAAGAGACTTTTCCCGTAGCGTCTTAGCTAAGACGCAGTACTCGTTCGCTCTTCTAGAGAGAACCGAGGTTACGTTTAGTAACCGAGTACGTTTTAAGGGGAAAATAAGTTGATTTTAAATTTCATGGCATCAACACATCTCAAAAAAGTTGGGACAAGGCCATGTTTACTACTGTGTGGCATCCCCTCTTCTTTTTATAACAGTCTGCAAACGTCTGGGGACTGAGGAGACAAGTTGCTCAAGTTTAGGAAAAGGAATGTTGTCCCATTCTTGTCTAATACAAGCTTCTAGTTGCTCAACTGTCTTAGCTCTTTTTTGTCTCATCTTCCTCTTTATGATGCGCCAAATGTTTTCTATGGGTGAAAGATCTGGACTGCAGTTTGGCCATTTCAGTACCCGGATCCTTCTTCTACGCAGCCAAGATGTTGTAATTGATGCAGTATGTGGTCTGGCATTGTCATGTTGGAAAATGCAAGGTCTTCCCTGAAAGAGACGTCTGAATGGGAGCATATGTTGTTCTAGAACTTGGATATACCTTTCAGCATTGATGGTGCCTTTCCAGATGTGTAAGCTGCCCATGCCACACTCACTCATGCAACCCCATACCATCAGAGATGCAGGCTTCTGAACCAAGCGCTGATAACAACTTGGGTTGTCCTTGTCCTCTTTAGTCCAGACGACATGATGTCCTAGTTTTCCAAAAAGAATTTCAAATTTTGATTCGTCTGACCACAGAACAGTTTTCCACTTGGCTACAATCCATTTTAAATGAGCCTTGGCCCAGAGAAAATGCTTGCGCTTCTGGATCATGTTTAGATATGGCTTATTTTTTGACCTATAGAGTTTTAGCCAGCAACGGCAAATGGCACGGTGGATTGTGTTCACTGACAATGTTTTCTGGAAGTATTCCTGAGCCCATGTTGTGACTTCCATTACAGTAGCATTCCTGTATGTGATGCAGTGTCATTAAGGGCCCAAAGATAACTGGCGTCCAGTATGGTTTTCTGACCTTGACTCTTACGCACAGATATTGTTCCAGATTCTCCTAATCTTTGGAAGATATTATGCACTGTAGATGATGATGATAACTTCAATCTCTTTGCAATTTTTATCTGAGAAACTGCTTTCTGATATTGCTCCACTATTTTTCACCGCAGCATTGGGGGAATTGGTGATCCTCTGCCCATCTTGACTTCTGAGAGACACTGCCACTCTGAGAGGCTCTTTTTATACCCAATCATTTTGCCAGTTGACCTAATAAGTTGCAAATTGGTCCTCCAGCTGTTCCTTATATGTACATTTAACTTTACCGGCCTCTTATTGCTACCTGTCCCAACTTTTTTGGAATGTGTATGTGACGAGTGGGGCGGGGCCGAGGGACATGGGAGCGAGGCCGGTGGAGTGATTGGAGATGAGCTACACCTGTTCGACCCGCCAGTCTCGAGGCCCACGGAGGAGAAGGAAGGATATAAAACTGGAGCGACGACAGTGAAGGACGAGAGAGGACCAGGCCTGGGCTTTTAGTTGTGTTTTGGTTTTTATTTATTTATTTATTTTTTTATTCAAAATAAACACAAAACAGCGCACCAGCCCCTCACGGACGACTGGTGCGCGCAAATAAAAACCAAAACACAACTAAAAGCCCAGGCCTGGTCCTCTCTCGTCCTTCACTGTCGTCGCTCCAGTTTTATATCCTTCCATCTCCTCCGTGGGCCTCGAGACCGGTGGGTCGAACAGGTGTAGCTCATCTCCAATCACTCCACCGGCCTCGCTCCCATGTCCCTCGGCCCCGCCCCACTCGTCACAGTGTAGCTCTCATAAAATCCAAAATGAGCCAATATTTGGCATGGCATTTCAAAATGTCTCACTTTCAACATCTGATATGTTATCTATATTCCATTGTGAATAAAATATAAGTTTGAGATTTGTAAATTATTCCATTGCTTTTTTACTCACAATTTGTACAGTGTCCCGACTTTTTTTTGGAATTGGGTTTGTCTCTATCTTTGCTCATTTGTATGTCATTTTCCCAGCATGTGCTCCATGGAGTCTTTTTTTATTTTTACAAATACTTGTTTAATTACAGTGAGAGCAGTAAACTATATATTCACTTTGGATCTGTAAAAAAGGAATGAGAAAAAAACATTCATAAATTAAGTAGTAATTAGTAACAAGAGCATACGTCTTGGGCTTTGGGATAAATATTAGTGCTTAGAATTTTCATTTCACTTCAACTTGTGTTTTTCAGGTTGGAAATTATAGCCACATGCTTTGAAAGTAGGAAAAGCCACTCTGTTAGCCTTCATTGGATTGCAGTTTTTCCCCTTCTCTTCATTTTCTTCCTGAAAGCATTCAAAGATCGATAGGGTTCCAATTAAATGAATCTAATGAACATTTTCATTAACTTGTTTCTACTGTGGGCTCAATTTTGGACTAGCAATAACAAAAATATAAGCTGCGGCAAAGCAGAAAAATAGAGCTCATCCACAGAAAAAGCTAAGTTAATGCAAGAAACGAAAAGCCCAAAGGGGAGCAGCTGACAACAGACAGGTTTTTGTTCTCTGATGGTTCCTATATCTCTGGATTAACAGTGTCTATCTGGGTAAAAAAGCACCTTATGTTTGCTCTCAGTGTTTGCTCACTGTGAGTGAGTGAGTTAGTGAGTGATTGAGTGAATGTGTGAGAGAGAGAGAGATGGTCTCCATTAATGCCTGGCCAGATCTATAATGCTACACCTGTCAGGCAGACGTGTCCGTGTGGGATGAGTGTTCTAATCTGACTGCAGCTACTTCAGGAGGATTTCTGACACTCGTGTTTGACGCAGCTGGTGAGGCGATTAGTCTGGTCAGTGGAGTTTATTGGGTACATACATTCCCGTAGGGCTACGAATTATACGGGTCTACCTTGCATGAAAATCTACAAAGCGGTTTTATGCGATTACAACAGAATCCTGAGTCAGGAACAAATCAAATCTATCAAGGTGATGTTTCCAAATATCCCACAGCAGTTAAAAAAATAAACAAAAAAAACAACAATTCAGTGATCATCTAAGATTATATGCAGTAGAGACTGGGTAGAGGATTTTTTTTCACCAGTTACAGTGTGACAACATTTCATTCCTTGTGAAATTGGCACTCTCTTCAGAAACATCACATCTGAAGAAGTCATGCATTCATTAGAGAGACATGCTTACGTAAACACTGGCCCCCAGGGTGTTTTCACATGTTCAAAAGGAACGATGTCCCACGCATAAAAGATGTTTAGAGAGCACATCTCACCTAGTCTTCAACACGCTCATGCAATGAATAATGAGACCAGTGCCATTTAAAAGGCAAAGACCTGAAATGCTAAGCCAAGCAAAAGCTTGATTTGCTGTCATTAATGCTGTTACAAATAAATGGAATACATCACCAGTGCTGCAAGCAACCATTTTCAGCAACTTAATGTGCAAAGCATGCTTTTGGAGAGAATCACCTAATAATAATTCATGCGATTAAGCAATGAGTAGAAGAGATTAGATTAATTTAATAAAAAACTCCTCAGCAGACTCCTCATCAGATGATCTCGACCCCACTCATCTGAATATTCCCTTTATATTATTTCAAAGGTTAAGCATCAGCCCACTGGGCGAACAAGAAGCTGTTGCTTGCAGAGCAGCTTGGCACTAGATTCATGGCCTGGTCCTGCCTAGCATGCATGGCATATATAATCCGGAAAAGGCGATGTTGGCTAAACATTGGCAATTACATAAAGTCTATTGTGGTGCCCGCTGCCCAGAGAGAGGATCAGTGTGCACACATGGCCACCAGTGCCCACCTTGACTGTGCCAGGATGCCGACCAGCCATTGAACTCCACGACGCAAAGGCAACAATCTGTCCCCATGCCACAAAGTTTATAAAAAGCAAGCTTAGTTAGCTGTAGAGCTGTCAATTAAAACAGAAGTTTATTTTTAAAAATGTTTTTTGAAAAATTCTAATTCCAATTAAATAAAATGAAATGGATTTAAAAAAAAAATCAACATTTAAAAAAATCAATTGCTTAACAAAACTTTTTTTTAACTTTTAATCTACTAAACATTTAGGGCCCCATTTTAATGATCTAAACGCAAAGTGTTAAGTGCACGGCGCAGGTGCACTCAGGGCGTGTCCAAAACCACTTTTGCCATTTTAACGACGAAAAAACAGTTGGCGCGCCCGGGCACATGGTCTAAACGGGTTGTCCCTATTCTCTTAATGAGTAATGGGTGTTTTTTGGGCGTAACGTGCAATAAACCAATCAGAGTCTCATCTTCCATTCCTTTAAGAACCAGTTGCGCTCGTGCCATGATGGATCTGCTATTTACATGGCGGAATTTGGCAAGTTGCGCATTTCATTTCATTATATATATATATATATATATATATATATATATATATATATATATATATATATATATTATATATATATATATATATATATATACACACACACACACACACACACACACAAATAAAATTCAGTCACACATAAATTCAGTCATAATTTCATCCCAAAAACTTGAATGTTTTGATTCAGTTCACCTCCAAAACTGGTAAATCATTTCACAAAGCCTGAAGTAATCTCCAGGAGGGTTTGTTGACTTAGTTATCGCTCAACTACTATGCTCGAAGCCGATTCAAACAGAAAATTTTCTTATCTTGAAATTTTGTTTAATTTTTATTATTTGATTCAGTATGATGTCAACTTCTCAACACCTTTGAGGCTTAACCTTCACCAACCTTTTATCTTCAAGTTTTAAAGCGTTTGGAAGACTGACGTTCCACAGAAAGACTACCCTTCATGTGTCAGCCTCCGAGGCTTGTTTCCTGAACTTATGGGCCGTTCTGTGAGACCCAGGCATCTACTGTTGAACTGTGATCTATTATGGGAAATGGGAGCTCTTGTGATCAACAGGGCCGACCGCCTCATCCATCAGACCCAGTACATTTGCTCTGACATGGCTGTATCACTTCTAGGCGGCCGTGCAGATTTCAGGGCTATATTTGAAATTTGACATTATATGTCATCCTCCCCACTCCTCTCGAAGTCTGTATGTTTCCACGAATTAACTAGTACTACTCTTTCTTTCTCTGGAGAGGCTGCGTACTGCCGAGTCTGCACCTCAGAAATACGTCAAGACCTCAAGACTATAAGGTTTCAACCCTCCAGGAATCTGTGATAGTGACACATTAGGGGCACTTGTTACTATGAATGTGTGTTTTCATTGTCAAATTAATATAAATAATATTGGCAGCCAATACAGTGTCTCAAAGCTCTCAAGATTCGAAAATGGTTCTCAAATGGTCTTATTCAGAATTTGGGAAATGTAACTTTTTGGGACTTGCGCTCAGAAAGGTAATCAGATGTTAAGAAGCTAAAGATTTCCAGAAATAAATCCAAATACTCATGAAAGCATGAATACTGATTAGCAGAACCATGCTGTGTTTGATCCCATTTAATAACCGTGCTCTCCACTGAGGGTACACTAATGTTGATAACGTTGATTTTTATGGGTCTGTGCCCAAGCATCACAGATAACACACGGTGATTGTCTTTCAATCATACACACTCCATTAAACCTTCCCAAACAAGATCTGAAGAAAACAAAAAGCATGAATTGCATTTAAATCAGTGCTACTTAACACTGAACTGTATAGACATATTAAATCAGTCATAAATGTGCAAAAGTATTCAGAAGATTATGTTTGATGACACCAAATGTAAGCTTTGGCATTGCATAAAACAAACATTAACCATTTAAAAGTTTGGGTTCAGTCTTTTTTATATATTTATTATTATTATTTTTATAAATTAACACGTTTATTCAGCAAGACTTCACTGAACTGATCAAAAGAAATTATATTTGAAATAAACAGTTTTCTACTGATAAAACATTCAGGAAAAATCTTTTACTATACTATTTTCAACATTTACAATAATGAGACATGTTTCTTGAGCACCAAATCAGCATATTAAAGTGCTATATAAATATATAAATATGTTATATATATTAAATAAATATATAAGCGCTATATAAATGCCCCATTCATTCATATTATAATGATTTCTGAGGGATCATGTGACACTGAAGACTGGAGTGATGATTCTGAAAACTCAGCTTGGCAATAACAGGAATAAATGACATACATAAAACCAGTTAAGATTAAACCTGTTAACCAGACCCCCCATTATGAGACTCACAGCTGAAAGTGCTCTACCTAAATTAAAATTATAATAGTTCCTGACTTTAGTGTGCTACACACAATTGTGGTGTCTTTGGAAAGAAGACCCTTTGGGCTTTACTGTCCATCATCCAATTGATAATGCTCAAAAAGATAAAAAGTTATAGACACTGAAGTGGCTATAAGTGCCTATAGTGTGTACAACACAGAATTTTTTTTCCATATAAAAGTACATGAAATAAGTCCTGGTTCTGGAGCAATCCAGAAAAGTAATGTGTTGAAAGTCACATGTCTCATGAGTTTCTATTTCAAATCTGAAGATACCATGAAAAATGAGATTCCTGCAACCATTTTTCTGAGACTATGTCTAGCTGTCCCCCCCCAATGTAAATATTTACCAAAAATATTTACCAAATCTATTGAAGGGTTCTACAAACAATTTTAGTCAATAAACACGGCAACTGCATAGTTTATTATTATAAAACAATAGACAGAATCTTAGACATCGTATATATCGTATAGATCTGGTATGTACTGCGTTTTGTTTATGCATTTTTTCATGTGTACTGCTTACACAAATTTAGCAAATACATTCCTTATAAGCTATCCATTGAAAAACAGCAATCTGTCATTGATGCTTGAGGCTTAGACCTTTATAATGATATATAGTTTGTACTTAATCTATTCGTAAACATTGACACATGCAAACAAAGAGCATTCAGTGTGCCGGCACCCAGGTTTGGGTTAACAGGTTAAACATAATTTCACAATTTTACTATATTTTTATTCAAATAAAAGCACCCTTAGTGAGCATAAGAAACATCTCTCAAAAACATAAATAATAATAATAATTACTGACCAGAAACTTTTGAAAGACATGAGACTGCTTTATAAAAGGCATGGCTTATGGACCTGAATAGAAAACACTAAGCCAAACTGTGCATAAAACATCATTAGAAACTCCACTGCATCATAAAAACAAATGCCCATGTGTATGTCGTCAGACTGAATTATGAATTCATGTTTAATGTGAACCTTCGAAAAGATGATGACTTGTACGTACACATTATGAATTTCTGGATTTGAGCCTCAAGTCATTTACACACAAGGGATTTCTTTGCGTGGAGATAGTCTCATTCACTGACTAACGGTGTCATAGCCAGTGTTCAAAGACGTCAATATCCCTCTAGATCTGAACATGCTGTTTACATTCTCACTCCACTATCTTCTTCATTAGCATAT
Organism: Carassius carassius; assembly: GCF_963082965.1. Taxonomy (NCBI): domain Eukaryota; kingdom Metazoa; phylum Chordata; class Actinopteri; order Cypriniformes; family Cyprinidae; genus Carassius; species Carassius carassius. Next base: position 28,843,370 of record NC_081767.1, on the reverse strand, counting down.
GCCTTCTGATCCGTGATGCAGTTTTAATTAAAAATCATAGAAAGAGGAGGAGGGAAAAAAACAGGAAATTGGAAAGAATTGGGTGAATTTTGAGAGAGAGAGAGAGAGAGAGAGAGAGAGAGAGAGAGAGAGAGAGAGAGAGATATTCCCATACGAATTTCCAAAATAATCAAATCAATTGTCCAATGTGCATTCCTCTCCGTGAACTAAAAAGTTCACTTTGTTATACTACAACTCATTATTAAACATAGTTAGAACAAATGTGACAGGTGTTTATTGACATACTGATTATTTTCTCATCACAATAGACTTAAATGCAAAGCTCATTGCTAAACCCTCCTCCTACACCTGTTAGGCTGCTCATTTTAATCCTCTGAGGTCTAAGCGTATTTTTGGGGCCTGGAGAAGTTTTGTCATGCTCTGACATTTGTGCTTTTTTCAGTTGCTTATAAACATCTAAATGGCTAAAGTCTAATCTCACTGTAATCAGCACAAAGGTGAAACATTATAATTTGAACAGCGTATTTGTATTACATATCCAATTGTTTTCTTGGCATTGACTCTTTGTGTACAGAATTGATTCATTACCTAGTAATTGTCATCATTTGCGCACCATCATGTCATTCCAAACCTGTAGGAATTTATTTAGTTAGTGAGGGTCAGTTTTTTTATTGGATTTATTTTTTCAGCTATTGCTAAGACAACAACTCTATTATAATTTGTTTTTTATTATTTAGGGTAAAACCTGAAACTGCAATACAATTAATAAAACTATATAGACATATTTAATAAAACTAATAAAATTGACAAAAAATAAATAAAAATAATAATATTTTATATATATATATATATATATATATATATATATACACACACACTGAAATTATACACTGACTATGGTCCCTATCATACACCCGGCGCAATGCGACGCAAGCAAGTGTGTTTGCTAGTTTCAGTCCGGCGCCGTTGGCATTTTCCCATCCAGCGCCATGTCGTTTAATTAGCAAATGCATTTGTGCTCATTTGTGCGCTCATGGGCGTGCTGGTCTAAAAAAAAAGGTGTGTTCAGGCGCATTGCTATTTTAAGGAGCTCAAAATAGACTGCGCCATAGACCAGCTCAAACCTGTTCTAAAGTCTGCCGCAATGTTTTTTTATTTTTATTTAAAGAGCGTACACGCTGCTTATTAAACAGAGGGATGCACAGCAGCACACAAATGCCAAATATAAAAAGTTAAAGGATTGCAATACATAACATTTTTTTTGTAGGCTAAATATATATATATATATATATATATATATATATATATATATATATATATATATATATATATATATATATATATATATATATATATATATATATATATGCCTATATGTCATAATGGATAGTCATCGCATGTATCAGAATTAGTCTATCTATTTGCTCGCACACGAACAGCTCAGTTTCATCTCGGAGACGCGTTCTGTCTTTGCGCTTGCCAAATTCCGCCATGTAAATAGCAAATCCGTCATGGCACGAGCGCAACTGGCTCTTAAAGGGAATGGAAGATGAGACTCTGATTGGTTTATTGCACGTTACGCCCAAAAAACACCCATTACTCATTAAGAGAATAGGGACAACCCGTTTAGACCATGTGCCCGGGTGCGCCAACCGTTTTTCCATCTTTTAAATATGAAAAGTGGATATGGACACGCCCTGACTGCACATGCGCTGTGCGCTTTACACTTTGCGTTTGGATCATTAAAATAGGGCCCATTATATCACTGGTTCATATTTGGGTGAACTATTTAATTTTTTATGATAATTTTATTTATATTCCACAAAATAGACCACAAAAAAGTGGTTTCAGTCTTGCATGATGCAATGTGGCATTACAATATCTGCACACAGAGGCAAATTCCCTCCACCCCTTTGTTGACAAAGACATCCACGTTCCCAAATCTGCAAGAAGATTTTAGTTTTATGCCCTCTTGGGTCATTAAGAACCAAGCCAGTGCTAAATCCCAGCTTAACTCCACCCATTCAGTCTACATTCATTTCTAATCACCTGCCACATGGGGATCTCTGGGAGCCACCAAAGAAAAAACACCAGTAGGGGTTCAATCTTCAACTGGCTGGCAGGAGCCGCCACTGGCATGTCACGTGACCTGTCAGTGGGTGGCTGGCAGCTGCCAGTCTGATGCTGGCATGTCACGTGACCTGTCAGTGGCTGGCTAGTTGTCTGCCAGTCTGCCTTTGGCAAGTTTTAGAAACCATTGATTTTTGGCTGTTTTTGTGTTTTGTGTTCCACCCTCTCTAGCTCATTTATTATGCATCTGTTGATATGTTTTTGTTCTTTTGCATGATTGGTGTTTTAGACAATTTATCCCAATTGAAACAGTAAAATGGCCGTGATCAGACTGTCAGCTTAATGACGCTTTGCTGGACGGTCTATTCAGTCAGCCGCGGCTGAACTGCGGTTATAACGCGTTGCCTTACACTCTCGCTGCAATGAAATACACTGTTTTCTTATTATGAATGTAATCTCAGGCATCTCTTCTTTAGTATGATTGGTGTTTTGGGGACGATTATCCCGATTAAAACAGTAAAATGGCCGTGATCAGACTGTCAGCTTACTGACGCTTTGCTGGACGGTCTATTCAGTCAGCCGCGGCTGAACTGCGGTTATAACGCGTTGCCTTACACTCTCGCTGCAATGAAATACACTGTTTTCTTATTATGAATGTAATCTCAGGCATCTCTTCTTTAGTATGATTGGTGTTTTGGGGACGATTATCCCGATTAAAACAGTAAAATGGCCGTGATCAGACTGTCAGCTTACTGACGCTTTGCTGGACGGTCTATTCAGTCAGCCGCGGCTGAACTGCGGTTATAACGCGTTGCCTTACACTCTCGCTGCAATGAAATACACTGTTTTCTTATTATGAATGTAATCTCAGGCATCTCTTCTTTAGTATGATTGGTGTTTTGGGGACGATTATCCCGATTAAAACAGTAAAATGGCCGTGATCAGACTGTCAGCTTACTGACGCTTTGCTGGACGGTCTATTCAGTCAGCCGCGGCTGAACTGCGGTTATAACGCGTTGCCTTACACTCTCGCTGCAATGAAATACACTGTTTTCTTATTATGAATGTAATCTCAGGCATCTCTTCTTTAGTATGATTAGTGTTTTGGGGACGATTATCCCGATTAAACCAGTAAAATGGCCGTGATCAGACTGTCAGCTTACTGACGCTTTGCTGGACGGTCTATCCAGTCGAGTCGTTGCCCGACTCTCTCGCTGCAAGGAAATTCACTAGTTGAGTTGCAGCTAGCGTTGCATTTGGAGGAAAAGACTGGACGATAGAGATGGATAATCTTTAGCCGTTCTTGGCATATTTATTTTTCTAGCTGCCGACACATCAGTCTCACGGTCGGACAGCTAGCCTTCAGTGTTATTATTTTTTCTCTATTGCCTACGGCAACTCAACTGAGACAAACTTAATGACGCAAATGGGTCCTCTAATAGCTGACACTTTAGTGCCCTCCTGTGGCATAAACATATACAGCATTACATACAACATTAGACATTCTCTGATACAACTGAGGACATAATGAACATATTTTAACAACACGGTTTTCTTTTTATGAATGTAATCTCATGCATCTGTTATTTAGTATGATTGATGTTTTGGGGACGGTTATCCCAATTAAACCAGTTAATGGCCGTGATCAGACTGTCAGCTTACTGACGCTTTGCTTCTCGGGTGGGTATGGCTATTAAAACAGTCAGATCCCGGCACACACGTCATGTAACGTTACAAACAAGTTTATCTAAATATTTAGTTCAATTAATTAGTTAAAAATATATGTAGTTCGCAATATTAGTATATCATATAATTAGTGAAATTGTTTAGCCATTAGGGAACAATAGAGAAAGATTCACGTTATGCCTACTGTGAATAGATGTATAGCCTATAGCCTACGTCCAGCAAAGCGTCAGTAAGCTGACAGTCTGATCACGGCCATTTTACTGTTTCAATTGGGATAAATTGTCTAAAACACCAATCATGCAAAAGAACAAAAACATATCAACAGATGCATAATAAATGAGCTAGAGAGGGTGGAACACAAAACACAAAAACAGCCAAAAATCAATGGTTTCTAAAACTTGCCAAAGGCAGACTGGCAGACAACTAGCCAGCCACTGACAGGTCACGTGACATGCCAGCATCAGACTGGCAGCTGCCAGCCACCCACTGACAGGTCACGTGACATGCCAGTGGCGGCTCCTGCCAGCCAGTTGAAGATTGAACCCCGACTCAAAAACACTGCAGTAATTGACCACACTTTCTGGTGGAAATAAATGAACTATATTCATCCTCATAAAGTGGCTTCGACTCCCAATAGACGAATGAACCTCAAGTTTTCTCTCAACCTCTTTATTATATGAAATTATTTGGTCGTTCATACCTGGAGTATGTACCCTCCCCTAAAGCCTGAAGATAATCCTCCTCTGCTGTTCTGGGGGAGATAAACAATGGATTCTCTCCCTGGATTTAGCCAAATCCAATTTAGGACACAGTGCCGGGCTACCAGCCTCTCCTGTTAGTCACAACAGTTCTATGGGCTCTCAAGCAGTGGCCAGCGATTAATACTCTTTAATGGAAGATGAATTACAGAGAGAGTCATTTTTTCTGTACGACACTGCTCGCGAATGAGCGCGGCTTGGGCCTTTTAATAATTTTCTTGTAATCACCAAGTGACAGTTCAGAGATTCTACAGGACTGGGGAAGATCATTTCAACAGATGATTAATCTTGCAAGCATCCAAGTCATTATGCAACTTCATACCTATGGAAAATAGTAAAATTAATTAATAACTGCATGAAGGAATGAATGTCATTATTCATATTTGCCTAAAATTTAAGCAGTCCCCCTGTTAAACCCTGTGCCTAAAAACAAGATGACAGAGGAAAAGTAAAGTCAAGCTTACATAATAAATTAAAGCACATATTTACACTAAACATGACAAATTACAAATATATATATATATATATATATATATATATATATATATATATATATATATATATATATATATACACACACACACACACACACACACACACAATATAATATAAATGACATAATAAAAAACATTATATAAATATTTACAATAATATATTATAAATAACTAACAAATCACTAAAATAATTATTTCTAAATATTTTTTTATAATAAATATTATATCATACATACTATATTCAAAATATTTATTTCGCTTAGAGAACAACAAAGAGTTCTAGTAACACAGGTAAGCGCAACACACTGTCAGCACACTTATTCTGCTAATAAATAAATACATTTTTAGATGACCTAGTCAACTTCAAAAACAACCATCGACCACTGTGACCCATCCCCAGTTACCCCACAACCTTGCTAGCGCTGAAGAAGCATTGAAGAAGAAGAACGCAAACCCAAAATAATGATATGAATGCTGCACCTTTGAGAATCACTGTGTACATATAATAGATGTTAATTAACAGCAAGCTGGAATGTTCTTGCACACAGACAGTACGTCAAAGACATGAATAAAAGATGAAGGGCACCTATCGAGGGTTGCCTAAGAGATCTTTTATCCATTTTCAGTATTTCCGGTGAAACCAAAACTGAGATTCTTCATTCTCGCTCTCACTTTCTATCTCTTTCTCATTCAATATCTCAGAACACACAAAAGCAAGACATAAAACTGAGGAGGAGCTTTGATGGAGTCACAGGAGGTGCATTCATTGCCTGTTTATTCATTCTGTAATGTTCAGGAAAATGACTCTGAATGGGGGCTGTTTGGGATCGGCCCAAACTAATTTAATGGTGCCATGCATTGGCATCGTTGGGAACATTCGCAGCAGATTTATTCCTCCTTTTAATTCCCAATTTAATTGCAATAAACTGTGATTAGTTGATAGGAAGAGGGCCAGCAGTGTTCCTTATACTTCTTACAATCAGCTGTCCCATTGGACCTTTACCCCGAGATGATAGTCAATTTTGTTTGTGTGCATCTTTGAAGTATGTGAAAGTAAATGTACTTGTGGCTGCACAGGTGTCAGTAGGCTGAGTCAGATTCAACAACTAAAGTGAGAAACTGACTAAATTCAGATTAGCATTCTAGTACATGCTTTTACTATTTCTGTCATGAAAAATAAAGTATAGGATATGATAGGAGGACGGGAGTGGATGGGACAGGACAGGACAGGACAGAATGGGATGGGAAGGGAAGGGATGGGACAGGATAGGACAGAGGAATGCTATTCCAGTTCCTATATCCACTGCCATTTACTTAGCAAGTGTCTTATTTTGAGTGTCAACAATAAAATCTCCTGGCAAACAAATTTGCAGAGGATGAACAGTGCTGTACAATGCTAGCATTTGTTTTGCAGATGTAAATTCATCAGATAATTATTAAGATAATTATTTAACACACCTGCCTCTACAAACATTTGCTGAGCAAGGTTTGTTGATTTGTCACAAAAGGACCCTTTTTTCTTTGATACATTTCAAGAGTTTAATTTAAAAAAATGGAAGTTTTGAAAGATTTTAAAATCCCTGGTTCACCTTCGTGCAGGTGATACATTTTGGTAGCCTGAATGGAAAACATAATAGCCCCTGAATGTCAGGCTTGAGATTCTGCATCCTGCACTGCAATCTCTTTTCAGCTTTGAAATCCAACTCCAAGTAGTGCTTTTGCATATTTCTAAATAGGTATATAGGCATATGATTCAGTATATACTGAATTCAGTAAGTAGTATGTCATTTCAAACAAGTAACCGGAAAATAATGTCAGGCATGTTTTTAAAATGTGAGTTCCAGTCATTTGACACTTGAAAAACAGCTGGCACAGCAGAGGGTAAAAGATTCTCCACTAATTAATTAAACGGCAGATTTCCAGACTTATCAAAGATAATTACCGTTAACTACACAAACACCCCAAAGATACCCCCGCTGCGTATCTCAGCTTCACACTCAGCAACAATGCTAAACTTACACTGTTATCATAACCTCTCTCTTTTTCCCTGTCTATATTACACAGTCACACACACACACACACACACACACACACACACACACACACACACACACACTTAGCAGCTTGTCTTAACCATTCTCCGATGGGATAGTACAATGCATGTAATGTATGCCGTTACTGTATCAGCTGTATTATAACGTTTGGCACATTTTGTTCTACAACAGTCTCAAAGCCTCATTTTCACTTTTGTTAAATTTATAATTACACATCTTAACCAACAAGCCATTAATAGCTTTAATGCAAATAGGCTTAACTTCCAGACTTCATTTGAGCACTTCACACATTAAAGTACTTTAGAAAAAAATAAAAATAAAATGTTTGCTTAAAAATAAATTATGTCATCAGTTACTGAGCTTCAAGTTATTTCAAACCCATGTGTAGATTTTCAGTAGATTTTGTTCTGTTGCTCATTCACAACTATCATATGGTTTCTGAAGACTTGAAATAGTTTTTACAGTGCTTTTTGTCATTTTTGGAGCTTGACAACACCAGTCTCACTCCACTTTCATTGTATAAAAAAGAGCAACTTGAACAATCTTTTAAATACTGCTTTTCTGGAAGAAAACTCTATAAACAGTTGAAAAAGATGTGATTTTATTTATTTATTTACTTTTTGGCAGAAGTATTCTTTGAATAATGCACTTGTTATTCAAACATACTTGGATTAGAGCATAAGTAAAAGCCAGCAGGATCACTGGGAAATATTAATAAGATGGCCTCACTCATCTCTCTCCCAGGACCTAAAGTGCACAGAGGATCACAAAAGGGTATGAAAGGTCACAAGGTAATCCGATTACAATTTCGTCAATTAGCTTGCCAATGAATGTGGGTTTCCCTGAGAATAATAATTGCTCATCGACTCTTATGAATACCTTGTGTACTGTAGTTCCCTCCCTTCTGTGAGATAGACTTCAAATGACAGTCCCATTTGCAAAAGCCATACCTCTATGTAGTTTACCATGACAACGAATCCATCATCTAGTTTTCATATTTTTCATATAGACTGTGAAGATGTTTGTACAGACTGTAACACAGTTTGTAAGTCGGGAAGAAGGAGGCGGGAACCAGCGAACATTTAAATGAAACTTTAATAATTAAACAAAACAGCGTGACAGCCCCTCTCGGACGACTGCCACGCACAAACAAAACCAAAACACAAAATAAAACCGAGGCCCGGTCCTCTCTGATCCTTCACTGTCGTAACCCCTCTTTTATCCTTCCGGAGCTCCTCCATGGGACTCGAGACTCGAGGAAACGCATATGCATTTATTAAGGTTGTGACTGAGTTTATTTTTACACCAGTAATTTGAAAGTGGTGGAGAAGGACGTAGATAACAACTCCGTATCTAAGTGTCGAATTGTGAGTGAGTGTGTATGTGCATCCCTGAGGAGGACTCAGTCTGGGAAAAGCCCAGGAAAATGGGGTGTGTGAGGCTTTGTTGAAAGGATCGATATCACCCAATCTCCCTATTCTCTCCCAGCACTCAGTATAAATCTGTTGCAGGTCCAACAGCAGAAGGTACAAAAGCTTTTTAGTGCAAAGCTGCATTGGTGGTGAGATAGAGAGCATATGGACAGATAGTCGATATTTATGGGCCATCTTTAAAAATGACATTAATCTCTAACATGATTACACTGTATGAGTTTTTATTTTCCAATCTGACACAAACTGTCATCCTCTGGAATGCATGCAGGCGCTGATCAAGCCAATTATTTGCCATCTCAAACTTGAGCAAGGAAAGCTATTCTCAGTCGGTCTCAAAAAGGTCAGCAGCAATTCAGAATGCAATGCAATGCAAGAATGGGATAAATCTCCTTCTCACAAATCTAAGTAACGTATGACTTACTGTAAGAAGATTTCAGATATAGCAAAATGGTAATTTGGAATTTTTTTTTAGATTTTTAATTTTTTACTTTTATGAAACTTGAAAACCCCAGCACAATTTTCTGAATTAATCTTTTTTTTCTTTCTTTCTTTTTTATTTTACAAAGAAAATCAGACAGGTTTGGAAGGAGGTCTAAACAATGACAGAATTTTCATTTTTTGGATGAGCTACCACTTTAAGATATATAAAAGGCAGGAGGCCTCAAATTAAGACTCTTTTGCTGTCTATCTCTCATTGCTCATTCCTTTTCACCCTTTTCTTCTTCCTGTGGTTAACTATGTTTGCTTGAGCAAAGCACTTCATCTAGACAAACTCAAAACAAGCACAGACTCCATTCAACTCTTGCCTTGTGGCCAACGCAATCTGAGCTCAAGGGTGGATGTGGTTGACACTGCTAATGGCTTAAAAAGGCAGAAGATTCTCTGCGGAGACCAGAGGAGCTCCCTAAAAGGTGTATTGTGGAGTCCACCCCCACCATACCAACCATCTGCTCATGTCTCATGTCCACCTCTGCGGTTGTGTTTCATTTACGCCAGGTTCTCTCACTGACAATTCTTTCATCGAGTCTCCCACATCGCCCCCCGGCCAATGTTTGGAGACATTTTTTAGCACAAAGAGGAGGTGTAGAAAGGGTGACGGTAATTATATTCACAAATTATTACCTGGCACCGTTCCAAAAACTGTAAAAAAAAAAAAAAAAAAAAAAAAAAAAAAAAAAGTTTCATCATATGTGCAGTTGAGATTGTTTAACCTATACTTCTGAAGGGGAAAATAAACAGAAGAGGTGGAGAGAACGCGCCATAGATCTGGGAGTATGGAGAGAGTAAACACAATTTCCCAGAGGGTGTTCGGCACTCCTGCAGATTCCCTCGCTGCTCTCACGGCGTTTAGAGCTTTCTGTTGAGCGCCGAGATCAGTCACGAGTTGATGCTGGGAGCTGCCGTATACCCCAAAGTCTTCTGATCTGATCTGAGACACAAAACAACCTTATTTTACATGGCATCATGCTGTGCATGGAATATGAAAGACGGGAAAACTGGGAATTTATATTCGAACAGAAAAGACATGCATTCAAAAAAGTCACAGAACTGCCATTAGGCTCTCTTCCAAAACCTAGTTAACTGTCTCTGCAGGCAGCATTTTAAGGCACTGTAGGCATTTTTGCATGTAAGGCATTTTTGTTCTAAAGTGTTGACTTAATTATGCTGCCCCCTTAAATAACGTATTTCTGGTTAAATTTAAACAGCAAGCTCAGTGAATTTATAAACGGAATATGATGGGAGAAATGCTGATTATTCAAATACTTTCAGTATACAGTAAATTATATCTGTAATCAACATTTCTGTCACATCATCTGTCATCTTGGATTTATGTTTTCACTGAGCTCTCGGTAATGTGTCCTGTCAGTTTATAATTGAATTAATCTGTAATATATTCAATACTGAATGTATTAGTTTAAAATAACTCAATAACTGGCCAATTAATCATATAATGCACAACAGCAAGCTAAATAAAATAAATCAATATTTCAAAATCGATTTTATTTTTACCCCTTTAAGAAATAAACTGCACTGATGAGCTCAATGGAAAAAAGACACACACTCACACATACATTCATACATACATACATACACACACACACACACACACATATATATATATATATATATATATATATATATGCAGTCTCTGAAAAAAGGTACAAAACTGTCAACTCAAAAGGTACTACGTACACTTTAGGTACGAATATATACCATTTAGGGGGAAATAATGTACCTTTTAGCTTAGGGTACCGCCTCAGTGACAGCTTTGTACCTTTTTTTCTGAGTGTTTAAGAAGGGGGCATAAGGGTAGCTCTCTGTGTTTTGGAACAGGTCAAGTGAGTACACTAGTCTACACTTAAACTATAAAAAATTTGTGGAAAGAACTCACAAATATGGAAAGATTTGGAAAGAAATTTAAGAGAAACTGAACTGTCATCCCAAAGCAATGAAGGAAAAATGTAGGATCCCTTCTCTCTCATTCAGAACTCAAAACTAATGTATACTGAATGTTTTGTAGTTTTACGATTTAATGCCCAGTTGGTGAAAACAAGCCACATACAGGCATTTCTACAAGGAACAAGTGCAATCTATCACAAGCTGCAGAGTGCCAAAGGCATACAACAAAACAGTGGAACTGAGCAAACTGAAGTGCAAGAAAGTCTCCTGGGATGTTAAGTTCATTGAGAACGAGAAGGAAAAATATATATACAACAAACTACCAAGAAAGAGAGACTCTTTTGAGCAGCTGCAGAAACCATACAAACCACTGCAGATGCTTTGTCCTTTTTGTGCCCCTTTTCCATTTCCTTGAATGGCCATTGTCTTCGAGTCAACAAGCTATCACCTGAGCTAAAAAGCTCCAAGGAGGCCGAGTGCCATGTCAGTGGGGTGTGATGAGATATTGTAATAAGCTGGTCAACTGTAAGTGCTCTGTCAATTATGAACACAAAGGGCCATATTGCAAGAGAGGAGCTAATGAGCTGGAGGCTAATGGGCAATCGTGATCACAAAGAGACAGAGACATCTAAATTTGCCATTATATTACCAAAACAAATCAGCTCATTTCATTACCAATCCCAGTACATTTTCATACAAATCAGTCGTCAAAGTGCCTGTTGTGGGTGATTTATTCCTTGGTATAATAAGACAAACATTTTGTGGTTGCGATATTCTGCATGAGGACTGATAATATTGGAACTTAACTCATCAGAAACCACACAGGATTCAGGAAATATCACCCGACCAACTATCAGCACCATAAGCAGGACACCAGGCTGGTCAGCACCACAAATAGTCCATCTCACAAACCATCGTACGAATATAAATGTCAGATTACTCTAAAACCACCGAAGCTTTGCCTTATCATTTTTCCAGGCTTCAGCCAAATAAGCAGATTTAGATCAAATGGATCACTTCAAATTTATTTACCTCACACACAGCACTGAACAAAATGCATGACTCTCCAGTGACACTTTCAGTCATCTAAAACGCCCACTATTATCACACACAGCTGTGTTCATTTATTAAATATTTTTGCTCACTCAACTCATTTGATTCATTTAAAACGCTGAATCATTCAGTAACAAAATACCATTGTGTGTTGCTTGGAGACAGTAACAGTTCAGCTGTGGCTTTGTTTAGAACTATTTTCGTTGGCAATAACACTCAATATTGTGTCTAAAATGTAAGTCACTTAATATTAACTACTTATTTATTGAACTACTGTTGTATGAAATCAAATGTCACATTTGCAATCATGCTGATACTTAGGAAAACATTGTTGTATGAGATACTTTAAATCATATTATTTTTAACAGCAGCATGTTTCATGTTTGTTTCTTTGTATATGCGGTTGCACTCATTTGATTTCTTCAAGAGTGTCTCTTTCTCACAGACAGGCTGCCAGACAGAACCTCAACTGGCATGATCTTCAATATATTATCCATTATCAGTCGCCGTTTACACTGAATGTAATAAAATCTGAATCAATTTTGCTGAAGTTTCCATGCTTTCCTAGTTATTTTTTGTTACTGATGTTTTAATCAAAATACTTGTACAGTTGGGAAAGTAAAATTCTCTTTCACTTGCCCCTTTACACAAATTCACTTGAACCCTGCTTGAACATACATTAAAATGAAGATATACAGTCTCATATACAGTATACACTATTATAAAGAAACCTTAGATCACTGAGAGCCACAGCGTCATTGAAGTCCAGCTGTACTCATCATTGACCCAAAGACTAGCTGAACTCCTGAGACTTAATTCTGTTATATTTCCAACAGATAAGTCCCAATTACACTGATCTGTGTCCCCAGAGCACATCTCTCTGCCTGGGCTTAGAACAAGCAGAAAGGATAGTGGCACTTCAGTAAGCTGCAAAACATTATTTGGATGGTGTAAACATCTGCTGCTACTTCACATGTTGAAGGAGCATCTCGAGAGTAAATCGATCTACAATACAGATGGGCACTGAGATCGACTACCATGTTCTGTCATTACAGGCTGGCCTTCTACGACACAGCTAGTTATGCTTCTCTGGTGAGCGATGTTTTGCAAGCTTTCCTACTTGACAACTTCCATGTTTAGACAAGCAGTTGTGGGTGAAATCCACTTAGGGATTCAACCAAAAAAATAGGAATGGGCTCCTGGGACTGTCATGTACATGGATGCTACATTGGTTCGCTGCATTTACCTGCCAGTCTTGAATGGTTGGACAGCATTCTGTACTTTGGAAATGCGTAGTGTTTGTTAAGCTAATATGAGAAGAAATGCTGACGTCTAATGACACAGAGATGAAATGCAAGGTGGATCACACACAGTAATTAGGCACACCAAACACATGTGCTCCAGTGGAACTGAACAGGATACACTGATAACAGCACATATAAATCTGGCTTGTGAGAACAATAAGCCCTATTTGCTCTATGTTCTGTTGACTCATCAGGCTGAATGCAGACATTCACCAAACACCCCTTGGATTACAGCACAGTATCGTACAGCTACTGTCATCCTGTGCTAAAGTACTGTTTCTGCACCATAATCCAGTTCTCTTGGTTTTCATTGCATTTACTATGAATGGATAAGCAGCATGCATTATCATAGACACCAATGAGACTAATTAGTATTTGTAAGTTGTCCCTGAAACTTGTTATGCTATAATAAGCTGTGTGTAATGAATGCTGATAATGACAGAGAAAAGTTTGCACTGAGAGGACATGATAAAGCTCAGCTAGTCTAATGTACTGCACATTCTGTGAATGGCTGGATCATTTAAGTCTTTACTCAACATAAAGGGTTTTGTAATGAATATCCAATATTGATTGTTCAATGTGTAAAACTTTCTCACACAATATTTGATACGTAATGAATGGATACTGACATGAATGATACCTCAATCAAACCTACATCGCAATTGTTAATGACCCAGAATCAATACACAAAAAATTGAGAGAGTGCATTATGAGAAATACAGAAATTCTATTCTCAATTAAAATTCTATTTCATATAATCCAGAAAAAAGAACCATAAAAAGTTACTGTTTACACAAATATTAAGCAGCGCTGTTTTCAATATTCAAACTAAATACAGGTACCTAAAGATTCATCCCTTTTGTAACCAAATAGTAACAACTTAACCATCACCTTAGAAACCATGAAGCAACACGACAGAACAATGGATTACTAAATACTAAGAACTTTTGTAGAAAGTCAAGCTGCAACATGCTAGCGGTCAGTTTCTTCACAGCTTTCAGCATAGCTTCTTCAGAAAGGGGAAAAAATCCATATATGGTACTACTACACTTCATCTAGCATTACTACTCATTGCATGTCGCTGCATTAAGAGTCCAGACAGCTGGAAATATACCTTGTACCAGTGTTTTATGAAGCTGCAGAGGCTAATTCCATTCTACAGGGTTTCTGATCTTTATCAAGCTGAGGGTTACACAAAGCATGTGATCAAATGAAAGTATGTCAGTCACCTTAGGCTAACTGCAGTCTGACCAAATAGTTTACTCAACTAGTACTAACATCAATGCCTTAGGCATTATGCCCAATACAAATGTTTATTTTCTAGCTAATAGACATAATTGCAGACATACAGGATCATAATTGCATACAGTTCTTACAGGATCTCAACAAACAGCATGAAAAACTGTAGTGCAAACACGTCTGCAGTACTGACCAAAGTAACACCAAAACAATGTACTAAGCCAGGTGCCTCCAATTATCAGAGTCTGCTCTGATAATTGTGCATTTGCATTTGGCCCACTTGCTACTCAAAATAGCTGAAAAGGGCAAATGCTTCATCTCCCAGGGCATTGGGCACATGACATACTTGTGGTCTTTTTAAGAATAGGTCACCCAGGCATGCAGCAAAAAGACCTGAACAAGGCCTGTGAAAAGCTTTCTTTGTATAAACCTTATTTTCTTCCTCTCATGTCATGTGACCTTTCTTTCAGGAGGCTCTCCTGCTGCTCAACCAACGGATCAAACGGCCACACAAAGATGACAAAAGATGGCGAGCCAGACAATGTGTATTATCAGAGGGATTCCGGAGGCCATTGTGAAGAAAAAACCTCTCTGGATCTGCTCTATTAGTCAAGGCTATAGCACAAAGTAACTGCAATCTGCATGAAATCTAACTGTCCAGACATCAGATTTCACTCAAGTCAGGGCTAAAGATGCTAGGAACATATACTTGACTTTCCGAACAGTCCATGTTCATGCATAAATATGTGTTGTGCTTCCTTGAACTGGCCCAACAGTGTCAGGCTGGGATCTGTTTGCAGGGTTTCGGATTCAAAAGGCCAACACTTGCATATGCCAAATTCATTTGTAATGTTGTTAAGGAATCTTTAAACATTCAGTCAATTCACTTATGAGTACTACATGTGTGTTTTCAAGACTGTATTAATATGCTCTTGCTGATTTGATGCAATTTGTTCTGTTTACTGAGCCGTTTCTGTCCAACTTATTTACAAAATAGTCTTTTAGTGTAAAACAATACAGAAATAGAAGATTATGGAACCGTTCCAATTCAGTGCAATCAACCTACTTTAGAGGTTTTCTAATTTTCAAGGCCTCCTAAATATTTATTTTATTTATTTATTACAGGGACAGTGCATATTAATAAACATTTCTGCCAATATGCCAGAGTTAGCCAGAAGGCTATTTTTCATCTGCAGTCCCAGGACAGATGTTAAAAGTCACACTAAAAGACAGTAAGAATACATAATAAAAAAATTACAATACATTTAATAAATCCTATTATGTTTCATTCAGTAGCAGCTCGAACAGAAAAAGTAGTATGACCAAATACACTTTTTCTAAAGGGAATGACACAATCTCCCTGCGCTGCACCTCTGGTTCTGCTGTGATCAGATGTACGGATACTAACCAACTGGTGGAGTGGAGGGGATGATAAACCATTAATAATTTTGTATAGAAGACATAGATTTGAGTATTTGACCATGTTTTCCCAACTGAGTAATCTGTGTTTTTGTAATATTGGACAATGATGAGAAATAATTGGTTTCTTATCGAGAATTTTAACAGTTTGTTTTTAAAGTGACTGCAGAGGTTTCAGAGATGTAACACCAGCTTGTGACCAGATGGGAAGACAGTAAGTGATATGTGATAAGATCATAGAGTGCATGTACATTTTTGCTGCCTGTGTGGACATTTGATGGCAAATGTGTCTAAAATTCATGAGGTTAAATTTGATGCGATTACAGACCCTTTTTACATGTGATGTAAATGACAAGTTTGAATCAATCAAAACCCCCAGATATTTGTATTCTGACACGATCTGACACTGTTTTTGATGTATTCAGCTGCAGGAAGGATTGTTTTAACCAAGCTGTAATATTATCCATAGATTTAGTGAGCTTCTCAGCCACCTGAGAAATATTCTTGCCATGAACATATACTACAGTGTCAACAGCATCTGTACAGAGACATCAGGACAGACGGACGGGAGGTCATTAATATAAAGTGAGAACAATAGAGGCCCTAAAATAGATCCTTGAGGAAGACCGGTGGACAGACTAAGAGCGGCTGATTTAAAAGACTGGACTATGACATGTTGGAGACGGTCAGTGAGATAAAACTCAGTTCATTTAAGTGCATCCGAGGAAAAGTTAAAACTGTTAATTGTATAATTAACAGTATCAAAAGCCTTCCTGAGATCCAGGAACACCGCACCAACAACCCCACCTCGGTCCAACAGAGCTCTGATGTTTTCAGTAAAGAAGCAAGTCGCAGTCTCTGTGGAGTAATTGGCTCTAAAGCCAAACTGCATAGGGTGGAGAGCAAAGGGTGTGGTATTTAGATGGTTAATCATTTGTTTTGCTATTAGTTTCTCTGCAATCTTAGACAATGTAGGCAATATACTGATGGGTCTGTAGTTTGACAGGGAATGAGGATCTCCACTTTTGAAAATTGGAGCAACAATAGCTGGTTTCCACATGCTTGGGAAAATATTTTGTGAAAAAGCCATGTTAATTATTTTGGTGATGGGGGATGTGACAGATGTACTTAGTGCCTTGAGCATTACCGTATCCATATCAAAAATATCTTTAAATTTTGATGGTCTGAGTGATTTAATGGTCTGTGATACCTCTGATTCTGTGACATTAATTAAACTAAAAACGAATTGACTTTTGTCTATTGACGGAGTGTATATGTTCTCTGGTGTAAAACAGTTTGCTATGTTAGCCACAGAATCAATAAAATAGTGATTAAATGCTTCTGCTATAACCGGAAGATTGTTTGTCAATTTTTCATTTATTGTAATATCTGGAGTGTTTTGTTCTTTGGGGCGATCACCTATCATTTTTCTTAGCGGGTTCCATATTATTTTAGTATTTGTGGCAGGGGGGGGCGTGGTTTAGCGAAGTCTGCAGCGGGAGAGAGAATCAGGAGACGAGCGGTAAGTGAGTGGTTTGGGCAAAAATTATCATCACCTGTTTCTTGTTCCAGTAATCGGCGTGGAGAGAGTATAAAACGCCAGGAGAGACAGAGGCAAGCGAGAGAGAGACGGACTGCTGACGGGAACTGGAAAAAGAAACAGGTGATGATAATTTTTGCCCAAACCACTCACTTACCACTCGTCTCCTGATTCTCTCTCCCGCTGCAGACTTCGCTAAACCACGCCCCCCCGCCACAGTATTTCCATTGGATTTTTCAATTATAGTGAGAAAGAAATCTGCCTTTGCTTTTCTTAATGATCTTACAACTTTATTTCTCAACATGGTGAAACGTCCTCTGTCATGAGTTGATTTTTTTTTTGATTGTTTTATTTGCTATTTTTAAAGCTTGGTCTCGTTCTTTCATTATTTTTATGATGTCTGGATTTATCCAGGGTACAGCATTTTTGCGTTGTTTGTACCTGATTTTTTGTGAGAATTATTTAATAGTTCTATCAAGTGTTTTTAGAAATATTTTGCTGTCTTTTTCGCAATCTACTAAAGATAACATGTCATCCCATTGAATTTGGTTAGCTGCAGCAACAAAGTTTTGATAATTATTTTTAGGAATTGTGATAGTTTCTTTTTTTCCTCTAGTACAAGGATGAAAACGTTTTTTGGCAAGATTTATTGTGACAAGAATTAGATTGTGATCTGATAAACCTGTCAACATATTAAATGATTTTACAATTCTTTCAGGTCTATTGGTAAATATGAGATCGATATGTGTCTTGGCAGAGCTAGTTATTCTTGTTGGCCCACGTACAACTTGTGTTAGATCAAACCTGTCAGTGATTTGTTTGAGCTTTTTTTTAGAGGATTTGTCCTCCCAGTTGATGTTAAAATCCCCCATAATGATACTTTTAGCAGCTTCTCAAAGTTTTCATAAAAACGGTTATCTGCAGAGATAGGACAAGGATAAATGACATTTGTGGTGAAAGGGTGATTTTGAGACCTAAACATTCTAATAAATTGTTTGACCATTTGATTTTGTGACATGTGCTTTTTATATAAACCATCACTCCTCCCCCCTTTTTTGATCCCTCCCTGTCTTTCCTGTAGATGTTATAACCAGGAAAATTCAGAGCTGCCGACGGAGCATTTTGATTAAGCCAGGTTTCAGATAAGCATAAAAAATCCAGGTTTGAATCCGATAACAGATGCTGAATTTGCTCACTTTTAGACAGTATGCTTCTAACATTTAGATGTCCACTTAGAAGACCCTTTGGTTTAGCCCTAGGGTCCCACATTGTTCGCGAATGATTGACAGTCTGGAACACCTCCCACTTCCTGTTCTTTGCAATCCCAGGATTTAGACGTTTCCTGTTTACATTCTGCGTTACTACAGGGACGCGCAAAGCACCCTTTTTTGAAGTAGTTGCAGAACTTTGTGGTCTAGACAGCCCAACATGTACCTGTTTTTTTTGGATTTGTTTATAGAGATGAGGATAAATGAAAGTCATAGCCACAAGGTATTTTCCATAACCAATGCTTGGCTTGACATTATTGTTTGTTTGTTTGTTTGTTTGTGAAGTAGATCCAAACTGCTGAGAAACCTTTTTCTATAAAAGATAAGTTGTTGCTTGTTATCAGCAAGTTTGAGGTAAACATTAGATGGTATGAGACTCACAATTAGAGTGTATAGCAGGAGAGCTGTTACCACACCTCTCCCACCAGCAGCCATCTTTCATTCAGACGACTTCTTAAATCCTGTGTAGTTTTCTCGTCAGATCAGATATGATGATCCTCTTAAAATTTTAGAGGTAGCTGTATGTTATACTTATGTATAAAGATAAATTTATGTATAAAAAAAATTAAGTTAAAGTCATAACGCAAAATTAAATTAGCATATTTACATATTGTCAGAAGGGCTGACAAATCAATTAATTGCATCCAAAATAAAATTTATACACCCAAAAAATATTTAAATGTACATGTTTATATATTATTTATATTATATATAATTATATATTACATATATTTCTTTAATATATGCATGAATGGGTATACATACACACACAAAACAAAAAAAAAATTTTAATCACAATTTATTTATTTGATAGCACGAATTGTCAGTTAAATCTTCTTTTTTTTTTTTTTTCATCCAACACATTCTGGAAAATATTTATAATACCATACAATATTTATCGAGTTACATTTCAATAGCATAACCTGACTATGTGTATACATCTGAAAAAAATAATTTTTTATTCAGTCAACCATGCAGTGTACAGTACTTCTTCAATTTAAAATATTTTCTTCAATTAAATATCTTATTCTTAATTAAGCACAGTTAAGTGGAAGAAACAACGATACAACAATTTAATATTCCTCTTCCTGGTGCTTCAGATTAGACAGAAACATGATATAGAGTGAATAAAGTGAGATTTCACTTTGGTTTCAAATGACTGTGTTTAACCATAAATTCCCTGTAGTGCTGTGCAAAAGCTTTGTCATGCTATTAAAGTGCTGTTGCCCTGACATATTCACAGAGTTGCTGAAGGGAGCTCAAAAAGGTAGTTCTATCATCTCTCCTCCAGATTTTTACATGCTACTAAAAATGTCCGTCAAGTTAAAGGCTGTAATTCCGCCTACACCAAGCGTGACCTTTTCAACTTAATTACATATAGCATGAAGTCATGGACACGCATCACAGAGAAGTGCAAGGTGAGGATTTCTGTTTATAAGGATACATGTATTTTATTTTAATAAAATGACTTATCGTTTTGCTAAATAAGACCCTTATTCCTCATCTGGTATTGTGTAGGGCTCTACTGAAACTGTAGTTTTGCCCTTCAACCGTTTGGTAGGTGTTGAAGTCCACTATAAGGAGAATAATCCTGGAATGTTTTCATCAAAAACCTTAATTTCTTTTCGACTGAAGAAAGAAGGCCATAAACATCTTTGATGACATGGGGGTCATTAGTAAATTATCAGGAAATGTAGATTTTAAAGTGAACTAATCCTTTAAAGAGTTGCTCATCTCTTTCTTGCTGGTGAAGCAGTTTCATTACATTCAGAGTTGCTGTGAGGCTCAATGGTCACTCTGGGAGAGGCTCTTTTCCATCATGATATAGCAGCAAATGCTTCAAGGCCAGTGATGGATATGTCAACTGAGCACACGTGAGGCAGCAGGATGACTTTACATTGCATTCGCCAATTTCCCGTGGCTTCTCTAGTTACACCCTGCACAGCTGTCCACTGGTATTTCTGGAGAATGACATCATAAATTGCTATTGACCCAATTATTCAGGTCATTTGCCTATGTTAAAGTTTGGGTGTGACATGATCTTTGCTCTATGGTTATTTATTTGTGGAGATATAACATCACATTTGGTAAGGAATAATAAAGGTGAAATGCATGATGGACTAACAGAAAGAAAATAATTACGTTCAAAAGTTTCTTGAATACCGAATCAGCATATCAGAATGATTTCTAAAGCATCCTGTGGACTGAAGACTAGTAATGGTTGCTGAAAATTCAGCATAATCACAGGAATGAATTACATTTTAAAATATATTCAAATACACCAGTTATTTTATAACATGTATGCAATACAATTTCTAAGTATTACTGTTTTTTTCTCTTCGTTTTAAATTAATTTCTGCATATTAATTAAATTAATACAGCCTTGGTGACTTCTTTCAAAAACATAAAAAAAATTCCAGTATAACATCATGAAATAAGTGTTGAAAAGTACAGTCAGCAAAGTTCTGCTCACCACTTCATTCTTAAGCACAAATAAAGCTGCATTTGATAAATCTTCATGGAGGATGCACATAAGCAAATTCTGTCTCTCTGATCAGTTAATCACTAAAACTGTCCTTTAAAACATGAAAGTACTTTCCTGTTTTCTCGTTTTGATTGAGCAAAACTTGATAAATTAAAATAGAACAAAAAGATCGAGTGTTTCTCTCAGAATAAATGGGTTTGTGTGTTAAAATGAAGGATACAGCCTGTGCAGAAGTCTTTTCATAGGCCTTATTAAAAACATAAAAATAAACCCACGGGCTAAAGGCATCAGCAGTGAGCATGAGTGATTATCATCAGCATAGGAAAATAATGTTGGAGGGCAAAGAATCCAAAGAGACCAATACGAAATATATTCACAAATCCTTTTCGCTGTACAGGCAATGAAATGCAAATCTTTTCCACTGTGTGAAAATGATTCTCTTGATTCTTGGTCTCATATCTCGGTGTCAAGTAGTGCAGAGGTCACGTTCCAAACTAAATTTAGTGTGAGCCAATTAGTGGTTTTGTTTTCCCATATTAGCTGATGAAACAATCCACCCCGTGCTGCTTTTCATTGGCACTCGTTGGGTCATGCCTGTAATCCAAATAGAAATCATACTTTATGCACACCTGATCGCTTTTAAAAGTCAAATACGAGCAACAGTAGCATCTGTTAGGAGGAAGAGTGTTTTCAGTCAATTAATCCTGCACACAAACATGTGGCATCTGTCTTATTTGCAGTAAAACTATACGATCCATATAGTTAAAGTAAAGCCATGGGTATGTAAATAAAGTGATGGACAACACCTTGTTAAAAGCAATCTCTCTATATGCTCCCACTATAGTAGTCTTAGATGCTTCAAAAAACCTCAGGCTTATTCAGAGATAAGAGTATAGCAGCTGAAAAACATACAATTCCATCATTTTTGAAGTGCAGAGATATATAAACCATAATATTGCTTTATACAGTGCTTTCCTGATTGAGTGTAAATTTCGATTTGGAATTAAATGACAAGACGACGAGACGTGTAAGCTTTGATGAGGACGTTCAAGGTCAGTTAAAAAACAAAAACAGCTCAGATCATGTTGCAGAATTTAGATTTCAATGTATTTTAAAGCCGCTGCACTCCATTGAATCATCTCTATTGCATATGCAAACCTTAAGCTTTTAATTAAAATATAGAATAATTTGAGACATCTGGAAGATTCAACCTTGGGACTTTATGACAATCATGTTGATTGACATAAGCTTTAAAATGGGGAAGATTTCGATGTAGTATACTGCCTAATAGAATTAGCCCACTTACAATAATCAAGGAAATAGAAAGATGATTCATGCCAGGTAATTTTGTACCTCCCAGAGTGCATTTGATTTAACATCCCTATCCTCAACACACACTGATCAGGTGGTGAAACATAACATGGAAGGTTTATATGACTATACAAAATAATACATTAGTGACCACTAGGGATGTTCCGATCGATCGGCATCGGCCGATTATCACATTTCATGACTTGATCGATACTCACTATTTGGCCGATCTCACAACCGATCGGAATTTGATGACGCCAATGCCTGACCAAGTACATGATGCATGGGACATAAATGAATTTGAGCCACAGCATGTCATTACCAGTGTGAAAATGCTATGACGTTTCGAGAAACAATTAGAATTTTTTATTTTTTTGTCTTGTATGTTTTTCATGATGATATGATGAATGGATGGTTCATTTTTAACAGCAGATTCAATGATGTTAGAGCTGATCTTAGCCTCACTGATTTAGGTAATATTTGCATTATTTATGATTGAATTATTTATGATTTATTTTACCCACCTGCGAGGTTTCCCCAGTAACAGCTGTACGCAAATCAGCGCTGAGCTCACAAACGCTGCTTTATCAGGCATATAACATGAAATATTAAATGAAAATGATATCGAAAATTTTCTGAAGATAGCCTTCCTTCAGAAATACAGTGATATAAAAACACCCAACCCTCGTTTTGATTTTTAAACGTGCAGTACGTGCTCACGTTTATTCAACAAAGCCTTTTGAAAAATTGGTCAGTTTTGATATTGTGGCGAGTGCCACAAATTAATAAATGTATGGGGGAAACATCCCACAGCAGAACAACCTGAGCCCAACTTCAGTCTAATCACCACCTTAACTTTAACTGCGTTTGTAGCCACGGCCATAGCCAGACTGATAAACAAACACAGACTGGAAGTTAACTTCGGGCCAGGCGCGTACACCCGATGAAACAGTCTATATAAAGCTTGAAGCATCAGAATAGGTATCGGTATCGGCAAATCTCCATGACAAGAAATCGCTACTCGGTATCGCCTGCAAGAATTCTGATCGGAGCATCTCTTGTGACCACAATAATGATTTAGCCATTCATACAGTCTATATTACTCAAGACTGACACGGCACTGTCTGGCATTCGCAGTGTGGCTGGAGAGGACCCATATCCATGCTGAGCTTGGAATAAAGTCTGGGCAAAAACCTGTCTCCTGAATGCATGATGCCTCAGAGAGCCAAAATGCACTGCTGTGGGTTGATTCTGAAAGGGTGATTCTCTCTCTCTCTCTCTGAAAAATAAGTAGATCCTTGACATCTAATAGACCAAATTGAGGTTGTGCCTAAGGGATACAGAGTGAAGATTAATGGTAGAATGAGCCTTCTGGAGGACCTTTGGGGGTTGGAGATGCCGGAGATAAATTCCACCTGAGGTTCCTTCATCTTTACCCTAGCAACAGAAACCCAACAGAAAAATTGCTGCATGATTGAATGGGAAGTTTTACACATTTGGGTCACTTGAGACCATCCCAAAAGAAGGCATTATTCAGAACTGAATTGAGATTTTTCTCGTCTTTTATTCAGATTTAATTCCTGAATTTGTATTGTGGCACAGCAGCACACAGGATGCAAAAATGAAATTCAAATTCAATTTTTAGAAAATAAATAGTACACCCTGAAGTATGAGGTTTATTGGCCTTACAGATAAATAAATAGATAGAAAGAACGATAGAACAACAGAATGAATGATCAGATTGAAAGAATGATAGAACAATGAACACACTAAAATACAGTTCCCCAGCTGCTAATGCCCCATTAAGCATCCTCTTTCCTGTTAATTAAACTGCACAGTGCTAACCACGACAAGCTCTGGTGTCATATCCCAGCACCAGGTGAAAGGTGCAAGCTGGGAGAGTCGGCATGATCTGACATGTTGGCATTGATTTCCTGCATAATTTGCTTGTGGGTGACATGGAAAGTGCTGACTGGGGCATGCTACTCTTGCAATCTGCATTAATTGACAGCTTAGGTGAAGATTAGCATTGATTCTTCTGCTAAGGGTTGAGCTGGGAGTGGGATGGGGAAAGTTTCCCCACTCATGAATGATCTATGAAAGACTAAATCAAGAATTACTTTAAAGGAACCATTTCAAACCACTTCACAGTCACGTGGCATAATGATGATAGTTTCAGCTACCTCCAAAACCAACAAGCAGGGATCTAGCAAGCAGCCTGTGAGAAAGAGATGTGATATTACCTCACAATAAAGTGGGGTCTGATCAGTTAATTTCAATAAATTGCAAATGAATACATACAAAAATATAAACAGCCTCATTCTGAGGAGCGGGCCACATCTTTGCTTTTCATTTCATTTCATCTGGTTTGTGGTCCTCAGAGGCGCTATGATGTCATTATCAGTAAATGCTTCTTGATGAGCCATGACTTCTTCCATATGACGGTCTTTTCATGCTAAAATCATCTTGTTCAAATGGAGGGTTTCTGCTATACCCAAGTTCTTTTTTTTCCAGGAAGAAAAAGAAGACTAAATTAATATTGCTTTGCTGCACATTTAATCCTGCTACTTTTTTTAAACATTTCATAAAAGTCAAAAAGTGCTAAATTACCACTGTGTGCTTTTCAACAAATCCGAGAAGACAACTAGATATTCACTAGTAATATTCACGAGACAAGCTCCACCTCCACTGTACATTTATCCTTTCAACAACAAACAAACAAAGTGCAGCTGAATGATACAGCACACAGGAGTTTTAATAATAATGTGATCCTTATGGAACGAGACAAAGCGTTAGGATCTGATGCACCAGCCAAAATGCACATACTTAGTTCCTGCATTACATGACACTTCAGCAGAATTACAAGGGCTAATAAAATGCTTAAAGAAAGTGCTGAACGCCTGATATTTCTAAAAACACATAATTCATCAAGGTCTTAAACAAGAACAGTTAGGATTTTGACAGATAGGTCTGTGTTTCTTTGGTTGCCTTGAATATGCCACATATAGCCCTTTGATTTATTTTTGTACAGTTTAAAAGATTTCCTCATGGGGGTAGGCAGGAGAGAGGAAAATAAAATGACAAATTAGTCAACTTACAGTATATGTCTCTCAAGGTGTTATGGAGATTTCCAAACGATTTCTTGCCCTTAAGGGTGAATTTTATTTTTAATTTGACCATGAGCTGCTATGTATCAGAGGCGAAAAGGCATAATCAGATCTGTTGCTGAATTGGCTCAAACGCTTAAAATGAAGGCCACCATGCATTGTGCCTCAGGCCCACTACTGAATAGGCATTGCTACCTCTGGACTTCAGGCCAAATGGATACTTAATGTACAAAACACAAATAATGTACAAATAAAGTAGCAAAATAGCAACGAAAAAAAAAGAAAAGACAATTAACAGTAACAACAGCTTTAATTCTTGTGTATTAAAGTAATGTGGAGTTGTGCAGAACTAATTATAAATAAAGATTCTTAACCACTCCACAGAGTTAGACCCCCTGGAAAGAAACACATCTCCAACTGATCCAACCATATCCCAGAGCTAATGAGCCCTTCCAGGATGCAAGAGACAACGGTACAGGAAATCGAGAGTCTAGATGCACTTATTGAGAGAAATTTCCCTAGATACGCAGAAAACCAAGAAGCTGAGTAAATTATGTTAAGACAAGAAAGTGGTAAACAACTTTATCAGATGCTTGAAAAGGGACTAACTACAAATCTGCTGCATTCAATTCCTATTAAATTCGTAGTGCAGAAAAAAATAAATAATAAGAAATTAGCAAATGGTTCTAAACGGAGTTTTGTTCATCTCCACAGTATTTCCTTTCCTTGTCATGGTCGTTGCAGCAGTACAGTTCTGTTTGTGTAGAACCCATTTGCTCTTTTCACTTCACAAAGTGCCTAACAAATCACTGTTTGCAGTGTGAAATTTTATGATTAAAACTTTCAACAGACTGCTGTTATCTTCAACACTTTCTCCTGACCAGTTTGTAAATCGGCACCTTGTATTTTAAGAAGTACGGAGCCCTGCACATGGCATGCAGGATAAAAATAGTAGGCTAAATCGTGTGCACCATTTACTATTTTGTTCCCTCGATTTGAAGTTGTCCACACAATTAATAAATTGAGGGAACGAATTAGTAATTGTACGTATGATATAGCAAATCGAGGGGAAGAAATCGTAATCATAAAATCATTCACTAAAATTTTTTAAAGTTTATTTTTAGAATTTTTAAACTGAAGATGCTTTGTTACTAATAAAAATACTAACCTACATACTAAATACTACAATCAATTGGTTTGTATATATGAGTTTTATACAATATTGTGATGTTAGGTTTTTAGCTTCTGCTCTCCATTCAACATGAACAAATAGAAAAGATCTTAAGTGTTTCTTCTAAGAATAAAAGGTTAACATACTTGTCAGGAAAAAGTGTTGAGAACAGTGTTGAGGTGAGAACAGATTTGTGAAAGTTTGTTAAATGTGCAATTTCCTGCTGGAAAGAATGATTAAAGCCATTAAATGTATTTAATAAAGAAGTGAAGACATAAAATGAAGATAAAGAAACTGCTTTGCTTCCTTGGTTGGAAGCTTTGTAGGAAAACATACTGTACGTAGCTAGTAGGAAGGGTGGAGAGAGTGTGCCACTGCCGCAGTGTGGACATCCATTCTATTGCTCATTTATTCTACAGTACACCCCCCTCCCCCTTTCCTTCCCAAAGCACCCCAAGACTGCCACTCATATTGTGAGTTTTGTAGAAGCACCCACCAGCACCAACATTTCAAACTTTAAAATGTCAACCCAGGTGATGAAATCGACAGGCATCCTAATTTTTTGTTACCTTGTCCCAAATGGCAGATAAATCTCCTGCAATCCCTAGAGTGTAACTCAGAATTCCTAAACACAAAGACACAGCAGCTTTGATAAGGAACAGCTCACCTTTGGAGCAAACTGCTGAGGTGGCAGTACTGTTTGAATAAGAATATGGTGGATGTAATATGATAATAGAGGCAAAATGAGGCTTGTGCATTCAACGCACAGTATGGAATTTTTGGCCACCAGGGGTCATCAATCAAAATAATAATATAAGACGTACTTTGATGACGTCGGGAAAGAGCGTAGGCTCATGGGTGTTGTTGTTCATTGGAACACGCGCTCTGTCGCTCCCCACATTCAGAGATGTATAAAGTACTAGAGACCCAGACTTGAGTAAAAGTACAAGTGCTCTATCAAAAAAATGACTTGAGTAGAAGTTGAAGTGCTCTTTAAGCACCACACTTAAGTAGAAGTACTAAAGTATTCAACTTTTTTGTACTTAAGTATTGCAAGTAGTCTATTTGAAAATTTACTAAAGTACTGAAAGTAAAAGTACAAGTATTGTGTTATGTAGTTATTAAAGAAAGTAGTCAAAAGTTTGAACATATTGTTTTTACTATTTCAAATGATTAACCTAAAGGACAATCACAATTCCTTTGACTGTAACTTTTTGTAAACAAAAAACAGATTAAAGGGTTAGTTCGCCCAATTTGCAAAATTATGTCATTAATAACTTACCCTCATGTTGTTTCAAATCTGTAAAACCTCTGTTTATCTTCTGAACCCAGTTTAAGATATTTTAGATTTAGTCCGAGAGCTCTCAGTCCCTCTATTGAAGCTGTGTGTACGGTATACTGTCCATGTCCAGAAAGGTAAGAAAAACATTATCAAAGTAGTCCATGTGACATCAGAGGGTCAGTTAAAAAAAATGTTTGCAGTTCAAAACAAAGCAGTTTGTGATATCCGGTTCGCGAACGAATCATTCGATGTAACCGGATCTTTTTGAATCAGTTCACCAAATCGAACTGAATCGTTTTAAACGGTTCGCGTCTCCAATACGCATTAATCCACAAATGACTTAAGTTGTTAACTTGTTTAATGTCGCTGACACTCCCTCTGAGTTAAAACAAACCAATATCCCGAGGTAATTCATTTACTCAAACAGTACACTGACTGAACTGATGTGAAGAGAGAACTGAAGATGAACACCGAGCCGAGCCAGATAACGAACAACAGACTGACTCGTTCACGAGTCAAGAACACTGATCTATATATATAACTTATATTATAGATCAGTGGTCCAGAACCGTTTCTGTCAGACGTGTCCGATTCGAGAACCGAGGAGCTGATGATACTGCGCATGTGTGATTCAGCGTGAAAGCAAACCGACACACAGAGCTTCTGAACCGAACTGATTCTTTTGGTGATTGATTCTGAACCGATTCTGTGCTAGTGTTATGAGCGCGGGTACACCGAAGGCTTGCAGTCAACGCCAATGACGCCATTACGTCGAGCGCAAAAGAACCGGTGAACTGTTTTCTTCAACTGGTTTATTGAATCGAACTGTCAGAAAGAACTACTGGTGATTCGAAAACCGATGCAACCGGTTCTTGACTCGTGAACGAGTCATTATCTGGCTCGGCGTTCATCTCTCTCTTCACAGCAGTTCAGTCAGCACGCGCAGTCTTCTCAATCGCTTGATTCGCTCAATGATGTGCCAGCTTCATCAAACCTGCCATCTACAGTTCTGTTTATAATGGAATGATTCGTAACATTTTTATAATTGTAACGAGTAACGATGCAGCACATAAAAAAATATCGGAGTAAAAGTATTAAACTCATCGAAAATATGTACTGAAGTAAAAGTGGAAGTAGGAGAAAAAAAATAATACTCTAGTAAAGTACAGATACCGCCTTTTAGTACTTAAGTACAGTAGTCAAGTAGTTCTACTTCGTTACTATACATCTCTGCCCACATTCCTCACTCATTTTAACTGAGGCCGGCGACACAGTGGATGCGTGGCGCAAGCGTCTCAGCTGCGTGGCGTGTCAGTTTTTAATTCGGCTCCCATGTTAATAGGTTAGAGCTTGCAGACTGCCTGTATGAGCCGCGCGCCTTAACGCGTGCTTGCTAGAAATAGAACCGACGCCTATTTTTCACGCGACACGCACGCGTGTTGGAAGCGTTTCCAGGCAAAATATAATAGGAAAATATGTTTATATGTAATTTTGTACACAAATACATATTAATTCATGACATTTTGATGTTTGAAGTCTATAGGTTGACATTAATTCAGATATAAATGTAATATAAAAAATAAATAAATAATTATCGATTTTCAAATATTGCACCTGTCAAACATCGTTTATTTTGCCGTCAATACTGTTGACGGTGTCCTTTATCAGTAGGCTTTATATTTATGTTCAACATGAAGTATTGTTGTCATGAAGACAAGAGCCTGGTCTGTCAGCGGTCTCCCTTCACCTACAGCAGCAGCAGCAGCCTAGTATTTTGACAATCACGTCTTTTCGAACGGAGAGATATATGAATTATCAGACCCCTATCAAATCAATATCCAATTGATCAATATTAGCTAGTAGTAATATATGTATAAAACACAATATATGTTAAAAAAGCTACTTTATCCAGCTAGATATAGAACACATGTAGATTTACATTATACTCTACATGAGAGCTAGACCGTCTGCGTTTTACACAAGACATCATCGTTTCACAAAATATACGGATAGATACAGTTAGCTGAATGGATGCATACTTGTTTATTAGAATGCAAACATCTCTCTGTAGTTTCAGCTTGTCATGAAGCTCTCTCTATCTTGGAAATGCAACTTCAATATTTACCCGTGTCTTGTTTGTTCTCTTGTCCCAAAACCTTCTCAGGTCATTTATTTCACCCGTACGTTTGCGCTTCACAGAATGTGCAGGCAAAGCATAATCATGATCCATAACTAAGTTATTGATTGAAGTATAAATACGAATATAAACAATATAAATATAAAATATAATAGTCTCGATCAAGACTAGCTACTACTTTTTCTTCTTCGTCTCGTCTTTGCTTCTGTTCTCCTTTGTATTTGGCGGCTCCGCCGGGTTCCGCAGGAAGTTAGATAAACTAGAGGGGTCAAAGTTTATATGACGCCATAGACGGGCGACAAAACGGAAATAAAGAAACGTGCCGTGTCTTCTAATTAAATTAATTTTCTCTGGATTTGAAAGTTCGTGGAAACTTTCGGGATAAATTAAGTACACAACTAAAAAAATATATATAAACATAGATATAGTGATATCTGCTATTTTTAAAGCAGAAAAATTACATATTGCGCCTTTCAGTCTTTTAAGAAGGATGTTGTGCAAGGGGCATCCTGCTGTAGTGCTTTAGCCAGTCGTAAAACTGTAACAGGATAGCAGGAGGACAAAGAAAAAACACAGAGCCACTGAAATATTGGTGTGAAATATGGCTCAGCCTGATTCAAATGATATAGACAAATGACATCAGCTCACCAGGATTAAATGAGGTTGTAATGAATCTGGTGAGCTTATGTGAATCTGAGAGGTTGTTTGGCGCCATTCATGAGAAGTTAGCCAAAGTAAAAATTGACAATCAATATTCATTAACAATTAATAACTGATGTAATTAGAGCTGATGTAATTTTTCAGCTTAGTGTGCATTGACAACTGTATAAATGGCAGGACTAAATGTTTGGGGCAGGTGCTAAAATGGCCCTTGAAAGGAAATATATTTTCATTTAATATTAAATTAATATTTTCTTTAATATTTTTCCAAAATGCAATAGTTTTTAAAAGTAATAGAATATATATATTTTTCTGCTCACTATTATATATATATATATATATATATATATATATATATATATATATATATATATATATATATATATATATATATATATATATATATATATACATATATATATATATACATATACAACCCGAATTCCGGAAAAGTTGGGACGTTTTTTAAATTTTAATAAAATGAAAACTAAAAGACTTTCAAATCACATGAGCCATTATTTTATTCACAATAGAACATAGATAACATAGCAAATGTTTAAACTGAGAAAATTTACAATTTTATGCACAAAATGAGCTCATTTCAATTTTGATTTCTGCTACAGGTCTCAAAATAGTTGGGACGGGGCATGTTTACCATGGTGTAGCATCTCCTTTTCTTTTCAAAACAGTTTGAA
Organism: Carassius carassius; assembly: GCF_963082965.1. Taxonomy (NCBI): domain Eukaryota; kingdom Metazoa; phylum Chordata; class Actinopteri; order Cypriniformes; family Cyprinidae; genus Carassius; species Carassius carassius. The sequence continues at coordinate 28,811,804 of NC_081767.1, read as the reverse complement.
GACGTCTGGGCATTGAGGCTATGAGTTGCTGGAGTTTTGCTGTTGGAATTTGGTCCCATTCTTGCCTTATATAGATTTCCAGCTGCTGAAGAGTTCGTGGTCGTCTTTGACGTATTTTTCGTTTAATGATGCGCCAAATGTTCTCTATAGGTGAAAGATCTGGACTGCAGGCAGGCCAGGTTAGCACCCGGACTCTTCTACGACAAAGCCATGCTGTTGTTATAGCTGCAGTATGTGGTTTTGCATTGTCCTGCTGAAATAAACAAGGACTTCCCTGAAATAGACGTTGTTTGGAGGGAAGCATATGTTGCTCTAAAACCTTTATATACCTTTCAGCATTCACAGAGCCTTCCAAAACATGCAAGCTGCCCATACCGTATGCACTTATGCACCCCCATACCATCAGAGATGCTGGCTTTTGAACTGAACGCTGATAACATGCTGGAAGGTCTCCCTCCTCTTTAGCCCGGAGGACACGGCGTCCGTGATTTCCAACAAGAATGTCAAATTTGGACTCGTCTGACCATAAAACACTATTCCACTTTGAAATAGTACATTTTAAATGAGCCTTGGCCCACAGGACACGACGGCGCTTCTGGACCATGTTCACATATGGCTTCCTTTTTGCATGATAGAGCTTTAGTTGGCATCTGCTGATGGCACGGCGGATTGTGTTTACCGACAGTGGATTCTGAAAGTATTCCTGGGCCCATTTAGTAATGTCATTGACACAATCATGTCGATGAGTGATGCAGTGTCGTCTGTGAGCCCGAAGACCATGGGCATCCAATAAAGGTCTCCGGCCTTGTCCCTTACGCACAGAGATTTCTCCAGTTTCTCTGAATCTTTTGATGATGTTATGCACTGTAGATGATGAGATTTGCAAAGCCTTTGCAATTTGACGTTGAGGAACATTGTTTTTAAAGTTTTCCACAATTTTTTTACGCAGTCTTTCACAGATTGGAGAGCCTCTGCCCATCTTTACTTCTGAGAGACTCTGCTTCTCTAAGACAAAGCTTTTATAGCCAATCATGTTACAGACCTGATATCAATTAACTTAATTAATCACTAGATGTTCTCCCAGCTGAATCTTTTCAAAACTGCTTGCTTTTTAGCCATTTGTTGCCCCCGTGCCAACTTTTTTGAGACCTGTAGCAGGCATTGAATTTTAAATGAGCTAATTAAGTGGATAAAAGTGTAAAATTTCTCAGTTTAAACATTTGCTACATTATCTATGTTCTATTGTGAATAAAATATTGGCTCATGTGATTTGAAATTCCTTTAGTTTTCATTTTATTAAAATTTAAAAAACGTCCCAACTTTTCCGGAATTCGGGTTGTATATATATATATATATATTATTTTTTTTTGGGAAACACTTTACAAATGGTTAAAATAATAATATAATAAGAATAGTGAGCAGAAAAAAAAATATACATTATCAACAATACAAAACAACTATTTTCCAGTTTAAATATTTTTTTTCTGTTTTAAAAATAACAATACAGTAGTATTATCTTGAAAACAACATGCTGTTTATTTTATTTATTTATAAATGCCATTTCAGCAGCAGGACTGTCTGAAGAACAAAGGAAACTTCATATTTTGATGACTAAATGTAATAGGAAAAGAGACAAATAGGAACCTGGTTGGAAATGGTCACTATTTGTTCAATTCTGCTTGGTGCCCCTGGAGAAAATTACCAATAAATTCCCAATAAATAGACAAAAATGACTGAGTCGTTTAGACATGTTGAGTGCTGACTGTTACAGAGTCAGGAACACAGCATGGTATGATCAAGCTCACCACTAAACGCTCTAAACTCTGCTGATGCCGTCCAGCTCAAATCAAGCTAATCCACCTAAAAAAGATGAGCCAGATGGTCACGAGCAACTGCTTATGTTGTCCTGTACAGGAGCCCCATAACATGCCTGAGGTTACTGCTTCTATTTACCTAGTGCCTTGAGTTACAACCGTAAGCCCTGTGAAAAGGCAGCAGGCGGCAGCACCTGGCTCTCTAAAGCGGATGGGGTGACAGGCTTCAATGTTCCAGAGAATGGTAACCTTGCGATTCCTGGAGTGCCAAAGCAAGAGGAGTGTGTTTCCAGAGGTGTCATGATACAGAGGCACACTCTCCTATGGAGATCACCAAGCTTCAATCGCCATCACTCTCTGAGGCATGTCGTAACCCTAAATCACACACACACTGGTAACTGCACACGCATATCTCTGGGACTTTGACTGTGGCACATGTTGGAATGACCTCATGGGACTCAACTCAGGTCGTGTGAAGAATCATTAAAAGAATATTACCACCAGAACAACTAAATTACCCCTCAGCAGGAGCTGCGTTGCCAGCAGCCAAGCGGTTCTTGCTGCTACTACTAATGCACAGACACTTTCTCCAAACGAATCTTTGTTATTAGACCTTGTTTCTTACAGAACGATTCAGGGACTTCAAAATCTTGCTGACAGTTCATTGTATCAAAGCTCACAACCTTTGACCATAATCTACCATCTGTTCTCATAGCTATTGAAGGATTTAATGCCCCGGTGAGCTGAGAGAGCCTCTGTGGGAGTGTCACTCTGGCTTTATCTCCGGTGAAAAACAGTAGGATTACACAAGTATAATGCCCTCCAAGGAATGACTCTAGTCTCTACCTTGTGACACCTCCACATGTTGTTCTCCCTTGCACACATATCTTTCAAACTTCAGTCTTTGCCTAGATCAAAACAAGTCTCAAGACTCTGTAATGTGACGAGCCACCCATCCTGAACTACATTTCATAACATACCTGGGTTGTACTGAAGTCTTGGGATTCATACTTTATATATAAAGTCAAATATTTGGTCATTGACAGAGAGGTGGATGATGGATGGGCAAAGTATTTTATGCTCAGGCAGACTCCTTATTCGTTTTAGCGAGTCAGACATGGCCCAGATATCACTTTCTGAGAGTATGTGTGCGAGGCGAACCTTGTTAGCTTATGCGATTAGTGTTTATGCATGAGTGCCTCTGCACAAAAGACACAGCTCAATGTCCTCCATACACTCTCTCCCATCAGATTTTAATCCACTACCTCCATTTTTCTGAGATATGCTTCATAAACAAATGGAGTTGACAAAAAACTGAGGTTTGCAAACTGAAAAAAAAAAAAAGTCAGCATAAATCAACAGTTAACCATATAATACTAAGAATGAATAAAATGCATGGGCAAAATTAAACAGAAACATGATAAATTAAGTGTTTGTTGAAGCAATATCAAACTAAATGTGTTTAACTGATTGTTTAAGTTAACAAACTACAAAGTTGTTAAGACCTATGACTGAATGTGATTAAAGCAAGAACATGGACATGATACTTATGGTAAACATCACAGCATCTCATCAAAGCTAAACCCATTTCGGGAGTGTGGCACAGTTTTCCCAGGGTGCCCCAAGAGACTCAAAGGCAGGCAAAAATAGTAACGAATATGTAAATGAGAGCATGGCTAGCCTGACGTAACATTGGAAAAACACATGACAGGAAAGTCCCAGTACCGGCACAGGTCACTCTGAGGAGCACGCACCATCTCAATGTACACTTGTTACCATTACTGAGCTAGAAACCAAATTCTGACAGAGCGACCACAAACCTTTAGTACCTCACTATCTGCGGAAGTAGAACAGAGCAGAAGTCAAGGAAATTCAAAGTGTGACTTACCCAGAAGATGAGGTTGAAGACGAACATCATGTATTTCAGACAGCAAAGACAGCCTCTAGCCATGTTGCACTTCTTGAACTCTAGAAGGAACACAAAGGATAGATCCAGATAAAAGACCACGTATTTGCTGCCTTTAGGAGACTTGTACTTATTGTTGCCTTTGTCATCGCTGGCTGCCCCACTCTGAGCAGAGGTTTGTGCACGTGGGCCAGTGGACCCGTAAAAAGCACCAGCGTTAAAGCCACGTCCTCCGAATGGCCGACCGGAGGTGGAGGCTTGGGCAAAATCGGAGTCCCGGCTGTCCACAGAGGGGCTACGGTGAATGGCGGATTCCTCACTACTTGACTTCTCCATGCTCTGGAATGGAAGCCGCTTTCTTTATTTCATTCTCTATCATGTCTCTCAGAATAGTCTTTGAACAGAACCTTGAACTTGCGCGCTAGTGTTCCAAAAAGTGCTAGTCTTTCTCTTTCACACAAAAGATCAGGAATAAGTCAATCTGACAGTGGCTTTGCAAAATCGCTCTAGTGGATGTGGCAGCTTGCCCCGTAGCCTTGCTGTAATATCCAGAAGTTTGACTCCCACGAGCAGGTGTGCATTGAGTGTAACTGAAGTTTCAGCAGTATTTCTTCACCCTATGCCCCTTGTTACCCCTCTAAGAGTGTCCTAGTCCAAGCAATGTCCGACTTGGTTCAGCTGCTGCTCGATCCCACGCTCCTGCCTGCTGACCTCAGCTCTGCCTTTCCTTGAGGAGCTGATAAGTTCCCACAGCCTTCTAACTTCCACCCCTGTTCTCCTCACATAATTCTGCGCTCCGCAAAACTCTATAGCTGTTTTTATTGATTTTTTTTATCCTCGTTTGCCTGAATCAATCACGCTGCTTTGATTCAACCAGTCTCTGGCAGAGCATGCTGTTCCTTGCTCCTCTCCTCCTCTCTCTTTCTGCACTCTCAGTCACTGCTCTGGTGCTGATACGCGCTATTATCAGCAGCCGCATCGAGTGGGCATTCCCTCCCAACCTAATTCTAAGCTCTCATCTCTCTCTCTATGACTGTACTCCCTTCAGCCCCTCCCCTTCCAGTCAGACCACCAATAGGGCAGCAGATGCTGGTGCTAGCCCCTCCCCAGCCAATACAGCAGCTTTAATATGCTTATCATCACTGTGCTTTATGCCTATACAAGTTCAGTGCTCTCAACTTCACCAGCTGGCCAGGAGAGAGTCTGGGAGGGCAATGATGAATTAAAAAAATCATGAGCTGATGGTGGAGGAGGTGCAGCGAGATGAACATGAGAAGAAGCATGCAGCTGCACATTTCCCTATAGCATGGGACTGTATGCTATTAAAATAAGCTTTAAGTTGCAATATCTGCAAAAATAAGGAACTGAATTTAATCATGTAACCACTTCCAAGTCACCCATAAGTTTATGCATTTACGGGCTAATCAAATATAACAATAATATGCAGAGAAATAGAGCAGTGAAGTGAAAGCTGTGAGGATATGTGGAGGTTTGTGCATGACCGGTGTTTACTACTTTAAAACCCTTTATCCAAGCTCTCCCCCGTTGCCGTGTAAGGAGCACGGGTAAATTGGCAGTACATCAGTCTCAGGAATTATAGCACTATTTCAAGCATGGATACTGGATAGGAGCTTGGAGATACTTCAAGCTTTTCTGCAGAATGTAAGGGTAACATCTTTAGTACCTGATGCATGCCGTGTGCTCACAGCGAACATGTTTTATACATACTGTAGACTGTAAATGTGCATTGTTTCAATTTCCTTTAAAAAGACTTCATGCTGTAAGTCAAGTAGAAAGTGAATTAGGTGATTTAACATTTGAAATATCAGTATCTGGTTCTTGATAGAGAAACTAAAGCAATGTATAAGCTAGAAGTGGTCATCTGCTAATTAAAAATGTGATTTACTTGTGAGCAGTTATTTTGATTAGCCATATAATTCCATATAATTAGCTTACAGGGACCTGGGTTTAGTCTGACTGTCATTCTGGCACTCTACTATCTATAAATAAAGGCAAGAAGCATAACAACGAAATAAAACAAAACTAAACTAGGTTAAATTAAATTAAATTGTGGTGCATGCTAAGCTATTACTATTGCTCCTACTTGGGTTAAATATTTTTTTAAGGCTTCACTGGCCTTGAGAGTGATTTTTGGAGCAAGATGGAAAACTTGAGGGTGGGCCACAAAGGCACCAGACGGTGCAAGTGACTTTTGCTCAGGTAAGCACCCCTAATGTTTTCCTCAGAAAAAGCAGAAATCTAGTTCACTTTGTGGTCACACCTCAGAGACCCTTGACTAAATAGCCAGTAGGCACTAATTAAGCATTTCAAATTGCAAGTGTGATACGGTTAATTTTGCAACTTAGATCAGCAAATCAGTCAGCTGTCATCGATCATTGTGTTTCATCACAATACTGCCTCCAATTTACTGTGACTTTTTCCTGCAGATATCCACTCTGAACCCCTGCATTCAGTAGCATGATTCACAGCTATAAACACCCCCTAATCTCAATGATATTGACAACACTGTGGATGGTCTTGATTGAAGAATCAGGCTTTATTCAGATCCGAAACCCCATGTGGAAAGCTCGAGAATGCAGAGCCCTTCAGGTTGAAGTCATGAGTCTGCTAAGGCCTGATTCAATATGGCCTGCCTCAATGCTGGCACGCGGGCTGACGGGCATTCGTTTGGCCACCCAAGTGAACATGCTCAAGAACACACTGAACTTGATAATCACAAGAGAGCATACTCGCAACGATATACAGTACAGACCAAAAGTTTGGACACACCTTCTCATTCAAATAGTTTTCTTTATTTTCATGACTATGAAAATTGTAGAGTCACACTGAAGGCATCAAGGGCTATTTGACGAAGAAGGAGAGATGGGGTGCTGCGCCAGATGACCTGGCCTCCACAGTCACCGGACCTGAACCCAATCGAGATGGTTTAGGGGTGAGCTGGACCGCAGACAGAAGGCAAAAGGGCAACAAGTGCTAAGCATCTCTCGGGGAACTCCTTCAAGACTGTTGGAAGACCATTTCAGGTGACTACCTCTTGAAGCTCATCAAGAGAATGCCAAGAGTGTGCAAAGCAGTAATCAAAGCAAAAGGTGGCTACTTTGAAGAACCTAGAATATGACATTTTCAGTTGTTTCACACTTTGTTATGTATATAATTCCATTTATAATTCCACATGTGTTAATTCATAGTTTTGATGCCTTCAGTGTGAATCTCCAATTTTCATAGTCATGAAAATAAAGAAAACTCTTTGAATGAGAAGGTGTGTCCAAACTTTTGGTCTGTACTGTATATGGTTTGTTATTTGCTTCATATACCTGCATAGTTAAATTCATAAGAATGTTAATTCCTAACAAGTGAAATCTAAGTCAGCTTATCATATACAACAAAGTAAAATACTGTAAAAACAGATGTATGATGAAAGTAAAATGTCTCTTAGAATTCATAGTGAAATCCCTGTTGCATTAGATATTCACCAAAAATATTTCAAATGAAAACAAATTAATGAGCTACCTCATAATTTCTAGTGAACAACAGTAGAAGGACGTTACCAGAAGTCCCTCTCTGACACTCCATGTAATCATTTCCAAAAGCATTTGGTCATCATGATATTTTCTCAAACCACAGTAGCCTGATTTTAACTCAAAATTTAACTTTTTTTGTGTGTTCGCATGTGTCTTAGACAGCTTCAATTAACACATACACATAAAGGATTGGAAAGATCCAATGTCAAGTAAAGAGAATCATGAACAAGAAAAACTGAATTTACACTGTGTATCACTATGATACAATCATGCAAACCCTATGCCAATGTAAATCAATGGAGCCTAAATGATAAAACAAGGCGATCTCTTCTCAGTAATTCCTTTTTTTTTTAAATTTCACTTCACAAAAGGCCAAACAGTTGGACAAAACAGTGGGGGAAGACGATACTTCTAAGACCCACTGAGAAGAACCAATAAAAAAAAAAACAAGTTCAAAGTCTAAGTGGATTATTGTAGAGCTACATGCTGGAGTGATTACAACGACATAAAAAGAGATCAATACACATGCAAGAACCTTATCTCCATTTGCTTAAATCTTAATTTGTTGCTTTCATAAGCTGAATATCTTTAATTGCGCTGCGGTTGAGATGTGTGCTAGCTTTCCCAAGACATTATCTGAGATATAAAGCAATCTAATTTAGCTGCAAAGAGGATGGAATTGTGTTTAGGTCATCTGTAAAAGCTTTGTTTCTGAAAAGAGCTCTAAATTGTTGAGAATAGGGCTGTTAAAGACTCTGCTTGTTGAGCTTTGGTGAAACAAATTCCTTGGTGCACAAAATATCTATTCTATAGGTCTTTATATCGAGGGCATAATTATAAATTCAAGCACAGACAAAACCACAAGGATTCATCATCCGCTGAACTCAAAATGCATTACAGAGTCCAGTGCCGGTCAAAACTGATTTAAATATAACGCAGACCAATTTGATATGGTTTAGCATCCACTTCACATACCTACAGCAGATTCCATGAGAATGATAACTTGCGAATGACTGACCTCAGCAGCTGCGAGAAACATTCATAAACAAGTTATATTTGAGGACGATAACAAATGACAGCCAGAGGCATAAATTCATTCAAGGTCAATAACTTTTTCTTGAACTATACATCACAATCTATTCAGAGAACCCATTTGAAAGCAAAGGCTAAGACCTCAAAAAGATCAATATCTATTTTTCTGTTCATCCTCTATGTAATTTTGAAAATGCACAGTGATCTGTTCCGAGACACAGTTGCTAGTGTGTTGAGTAGATACAGTACGCAGGTGTGAAAACAACAAGACCCCCAAACTAGACCACACACCTCTACGAAGAGAAAGAACTCTCTGAACAAACAAATGACTGTCACACATTTTGTGGCTCATAACAGATCGTCTCCGAAATGTCTGGCAATCGGCATAGCAGCGTCTCGGCAAAGGTTATATTTATAAATTCATGTTAAATGTCTCTTCTCAAACATACAAGTGAACAATTAGAACTAAATTTTTCACTTCTTCACTCAAGTCAGATATCGATTTTATGTGATATTTACTGATAAGCCTGGCATTTTGTGATGTCTGGATAATTTGTAGACGAGTCAATCGCAAGGTTCTTGCTCATTATCTACATATTCAGGGAAATAAGGTGGAGAATCTGTAAAAGTGTTCACTAGAAAGGGGGAAAAGATGTTCTTTGTAATGCAGACAATGCTGGTCTCATGATGCTTAATAAAAAAAACTTTTTGGAGTAATAATCAAACACTACAGTAGCAGCACAAATGACAATTTCTGCTTTCTTGTGCTAATATTTGATATGCTTCAAAATCTCTTCATATATTAAACATCAAAATCAGCATATACAACAATGCACAGCAAAAAAAAATTATATATATATTTTTGTCTCCATATTTTTGTCATCCAAATCAAAATGACTTTAACCATTTTATTTCTGATACAGAGACATTATTTCATAATGTTGATTAACAGAAAAAATTATTTGAACTCACCCCACAGATTTCAGTGGTTAAGGCTCTTTCAATGCAAGTAAATTTGGCCAAGCACACCAATGGTTACAAAAAATTATTATAATAAGAAGAAATTGGTGCTGTAATGTTGAATAAATTGTCATTTTAATGTTGAGAATACTTTCAGAAGTTTGTTTCTTCAACTGTTCAAGTATTTTTTTTAAATGATATTTATTACATTTTATTAATTGTTTTAAATTACAAAAGGTCCAAGTTATTTCCTACAATAATCCACATGCCATCAATGCTGTCAAAGTGTGCTGTCTTAAGCAAAATCACAGCTGAACTCAAACAGCCAAATCTTGCAGAGTCCTGCTGTGGAACTACAATAAAAGTATATTTAATGTCAGTTTTGTCAGACAATCTTAAGGTATACTTTAGATTGTCAGTTCGAAATCAGGTTTACTCCAAACTCTTCAGCAGGCAGCGTGACTCCATGACCTCGAAGCTCTGAGAAAATAGGAATGGCACTGAGAGACAAACGACATGGCCAGGCCTCCTGTCAGCTCTGCTCTGAAAAAGCAGGAGACCACACAGGTAGGCAGGGCAAGAGAGAGAGAGAACGTGAATGGAAGAACCAGGGAAACATGGACCCGGCAGTTCAATCTCCAGTTTAAACAGCAAACCTGCTGGCCCATCCATCAGCGTAACAGAAGATAAACGTGTAAGAGAGCGAGAGGACAGAACAACCTAAACAAAGTAGAGCAAACAAACTTCAACCCGACATGAGCATTTAAAGCTTCAGAGGAAACGCTTTGCCTGCAAAACATAACTGAAGTTAAAGATAAAGTATATGAATTCTCTAATAAACAAGATGAAAAAGCCTGAAGCATGTGTAGATTAATGAGCAAAGCATGGCTTTCCACATTTGGGCAAAGCATGGCTTTCCATTTTTGTACAAGATGGACTTCAAGTCAATAGATCAAGGAGTCAATGCATAATAATAGTGTCTATGAATGAATTATTCACTGTTATGAATAATTGCACATGAGAAAACACCAACTCAGTCAAAGACGTTAGTTATTCATTTATCATCACTGAGTTTAACTGATGTTCACAGAGCGTATTCTGAAAAATTACTTTTTGATGAAAGTGTTACGCACTCTATGACACGGAGACCTGTTCAATGTTGAACACTGCCTACAAACGGTGCACATAAATGGTCATTTAAAAAAGCTTTGCTGGTAAAATGTCCAGCCAACTGGTCATTATCACAAAATAAACCCTGACTATATCACCCAGAAAAGGTTTATTTTGAGATAAAGACCGGTTAGCTGTACATTATCCTGCTAATTACATGCCTGCTTACCACATAAAAACTGTATGGACATATGGATGAGAATTATTAAATTTGAGCTGAAATTATTTTATCATGCAAGAAAAAAAAAGAGACTGCAGTATGATGCAAGTCACATAAAACTAACACACCTATGTCGAAAATTATACAGATTAGTGGGTGTGGAACCTCATAAGTGTTTAAAATGAAAAGCTCTACATAGACAACAACCCCCCGCATGCTAAACAAATCCCAAAATGGAGACAACTTACTTTGAATTTAATGGAGTTTGCTGTTAGCACGTTGTTAAGCTAACGTCTCACATTCTAAAAAATGCATTGCAACCACAAGTATTAGGGATGCACCTATAAAGATCGGCCGATCATTAATGTGCATCTCATCAGTAAAGCCAGTTCTCTAATCAGCGGTAAATTCCATCAGGTGCGTGATTTCACAGAGCAGCTGTTACTACACAGAGCCATTGTTAACTGAAGAGCTGCGCAAATAAACGCTGATAATGAACGTGGATTTGCACAGCTAGCAAGCTTGTTTTATGGGCGATTTGATACTTCACAATGAGACACCAAGTTGTTTTCCGCTACCTTCACCCTCTCTGATGGAATCAGCTGCCAACCTTCTTCTCTGCATTTCTCCTCTGCCCTAATTGAGCTCTCTAATAAATATGGCATTTTAAATGGATTTGGATAAGAGCATCTCTTAGGTGCATAAATGTAAATAAAGATAAAGTACAACTGTGTAACTCTGAGGGGCACTACCCCAGTGACAAGCTAACCGAAACTCTTTTTTTTTCTTAACAGTTTAGGCAGCTTACTAGTTCTTGGAACAAAGCAATTACAAAGAACATTCAGTCTACTGCTTAAATAATTACTGTTAAAAAGCAGACCATCTCAGACATCCACTTCAAAAAAGTCTTCTTGTGCATGAATGATGAAATCCAATGGAAAAAAGCACATTCTTTTCCAGAACACATTACTATGGATAAAGTCAGATTTGTAACAAAAAAAAAAAAAAAAAATTGCAATGGAACTGTCAAACTGTCAAAAAAGTTAGACCTTGCGAAACGGTTAAGATGACCTTCACGCATCAAATTACAACAGGTTCCTGTTCCTGCACCTGCAGCCTAAAATCAGCTCAGCATGGAACACGCCACTCAGCTTGAGGCATTTTAAGGTACAGCTATAATTCATCCATCAAATAACTGCCGGTACGGATACAAGGTTGTTGTCTGCACATTACTGTGTCGTATCCAGCGTCAAACACAAACCAGAGGACCACAGCCAAATAACGCTTCCCCCTTCTATAGATAGACATAGTCAGTCATCCGTTACCCCCTAAGATTAGAGGAGAAAGAGAGAGTGGGTTACTTTTATTTTGGGAATCCGAGAGGGGGGCGAGGTGGATAAAAGTGTTGTGGTTTATGGCCAATGCTCCCCACCACGTGTGCATCCCTGGAGAGGGTGACGCCGCTAGCCGGTCCACTTCACCTTTTCCGAAGAACCTGCAGATGCTGTGGTCACAACTACAACCTATTTCCAGCCCCGCAGCAATGTGATTATACCAATGATCCCTTCCACCATGGCAAAAGCCTATAAGGGGCAGTATTCCTGTGGCGCCTGCAAGGCAATTCGACACACACTTAATCCTCCTCTGTGTTTCATGGAAACAGCAATAGAAAACACATCAGGAGGTCTGGAGATAGAAGCACACAAACATCCGTAAAGGGACTGGAAACTTTTGGGAAAGTTTTGTAAATGGAGCTTATCAGAAAGAAACTCTCTTTGGTAACTGCTTACTTCAGTTCAAGGTGAAGTCTAGAAACGTTGGAGGTAGGCATGGTGCCCATAGGCTCCAACCTCGTCATTTTAACACGTGGTTCAAATGGAACCAGCTGGTCTGACGGAACCGGAGCTGCTGATACAGCTCCTCGAGGTCAAAACTGTTATAACAATACATCACTGCCTCTATAACTGTGGATGCAACACAGCAGGGAAGGCTTGTGGATTACCACACTTATATCCAAAGCTCTATTATATAGTGTATTTATGTGTTCATTCATTAAGCTTACCCAGAATTAGTGTGGATTCATGTTTCTAGGTAAAAGGGAAACATGGATTAGACACAAGATGGCAGATGCTATAGAGAGATTTTCCATCACATAAATACTACTCCGAATATCCCTTACAATTTAGATGCAAACCAAGAAAACATTTTACATTTTTTTACCATCCATACACTATCATTCAAAAGTTTGCTCTTAGTAAAACATTTTTTGAAAGAAATCAATACTTTTATTCAGCAAGGGCACATTCAATTGATCAAAAGACCTATATTCCAAAAGATTTATATTCCAAACTAAATGCTGTTCTTTTAAATTTTCTATTCATCACCTGAACAAATGTATCATGGCGTCTACAAAAATATTAACCAGGACAACTGTTTTCAACTTTGATGATAAATGAAGAAATGTTTCTTGAGCACCTAAATCAGCATATCAGAATGATTTCTAAAGAACCATGTGAAACTGAAGACTGGAGTAATGATGCTGAAAATGTATCATTATTAAAATTATCAAAATTTTAAAGAATTATCTTCATGTCCTCCCACTTCACATCTGTTGAAAAAAAGTGGATGCAGTAAGCTAAGGTCAGTTCACGCTGATGCTTCCTTTATCCGCCAATACAAAAATGTTTATTAATAAAGGGATGTCAATGGCAATGAAGACGAGACAAAAATAAACATGCACGTGACAAACTGACAAAACTATGGCTAAAAAAGGCTGTAAAAATTAACACTAGCTTGCACAATTGCAAAATAAAAAAAATAAGGGAAAAATATGACACTTTTAAAAGAAAACAAAAATACTCCTTTTAGCCACATTAGTTCATATTGAGTCAGCCTGAGCCCTCCAAGAAGAACTGCCACGCAGATAATAACTGGCCCTCATTTATATCAAAGAAAATTGTCTCCTTTCATGGATTCACTTTATATTATATGCTTCCTATGTTTAGAAGAAATCTTCACTATGAAAGCCATTCGTTTATTGTGCATATCAGGCTTGTGGGCACAAAGTTAAGAGATGCTTTTAGATGCCCCTTGGCATCATTATGAAACTATAAGACTCACAAATAAGGTTTCAAGTAAAGATGAGCATCACAATGTCTTCTGGGAAATCATCATGCGCACTAGAGCCAAGACGTAATTAACTCATTACAAGCTACTTAACAGCTAATGAAACATCAAATTACTCATTATTTGACCACTTGTAATGATTATTTAGCTATGCTAACCAGGACGAAATTAGTTTCAGACAAGCACAGGAGACAATGGTCACTGGTGTCAGAGATGTAAACCCACCAGCTGGTCTACCCAGCACTGCAATATGGCCAGCTCTCTGTAGTCCATGATCTGAGCTCCAAGAGGCTCAATCTATGGCAGACGTCCTATGTGGGACCGTCCACTGTTTACTGAGGCCCAACAAAGCTGCTAGTTCTTCGCGGGGTCCAAAGAGGGATGCAGATGGCATGGAGAGGTGAGCAGGACAGGCAGTGGAGCTTAACATCACGCCCCAGAAACCTTCAATTCGGATTTGCATCGATGAGTCCATCCAATGGAGGATTAGAGAATCTCTCCAGGGATGAAGCCAAGATAGCCTTACCCTGAATAAACAACTAAAAAACATTCCGTATTGAAACAAACTCAAAGTTTGTGCTTTTAAATGTCTACTTTGAAGAACATCAAGTTCTCGAAAGCAGGTTTTATTGATCATGTAGCAAAAGTAGTAAATATTATCACAGGTTTAGTGTACTGAAGCACCACCAAGCAGATACCGCAAATTTAACTCAAAGCCTCCGTTTACCACCACAGTAAAGATTTCAATGGAAACAGCAACAGATTCTTCACACCCACCACCACAATCAGTCTGCAGATGTTAACACAAAAACTATTTATTTGTCACTGATACTAATGAGCTTTTCTACAAAGACGTCAAACGTCTGGTTCGCATGTCAGTTAATAAACAAAAGTGATGACATCGTTAACAAGTCTATTGACTTTGAGTAATCGCTATAAGAAGTTTGGAAACATTACTTGGCATTACTTGGAAAATATTTTCTTACATACCAATAACAACGCTTGCGGTCCGTGTAGAATTGACACACAGTTACGATTTTTGGAGAAGCTACGGTTTAGGATGTGCGTCTACTTGCAGGCTGGTGCGTAGGTTCGACGCAGAAGTATAAATCAGCTTTAAAAGTTTTCCCTCAATAAACTCCTAATTTGCTGCTTATTAATAGTTAGTGAGGTAGTTGTTACTTTTAGGTATTGGGTCCGGTTAAGGAATCTAGAACATGGTCATGCAAAATAAAACATTAATATGTGCCTAATAAGTACTAATAAACAGTATAGTATTAGGTATAGTAATAGGCATGCTAATAAGCAACTAGGTCCGGTTAAGGAATCTAGAACATGGTCATGCAAAATAAAACATTAATATGTGCCTAATAAGTACTAATAAACAGTATAGTATTAGGTATAGTAATAGGCATGCTAATAAGCAACTAGGTCCGGTTAAGGAATCTAGAACATGGTCATGCAAAATAAAACATTAATATGTGCCTAATAAGTACTAATAAACAGTATAGTATTAGGTATAGTAATAGGCATGCTAATAAGCAACTAGTTAACAGTGAGAATTGGACCGTACCATTTTCTTTGTCTGTTGGGAATTATGAAACTGCCAGATACATTCATTCTCTTCTAAAATCATTTGAATACTTCGCATTACAATTTCTGAAATTCTAAAGAAGAAAATTCCCAATAGGACTTGGAGGCAGCGTAAGAAACACAGGCAAAACCAAGCAGCTGTAAACCAATCGGCAGCGTAAGAAACACAGGCAAAACCAAGCAGCTGCAAACCAATCTGCAGACACCTGCTGACGGCTGAAATAGATTAGAAAGGCTAATAGTACATATAATATCTTCTGCATATGTTGGCACCATCATCCTGTATCTTGAGCAACAGTGATCTAGATGAGGTCAGACAGATCACCGCAAACTTCAGAGACATGTGCACGAGGAAAAATATTCACGCTCTCTTTGCCATGATACTGTCATTTTTAATTCACTTTCTAGAGGCGCAAAACCTCACTCATGATTTATAGGCAAAGTAGGATATAACATCCTCGCAACCCACTGGCTACAGATTACAATATCTGCCTCCCATGTGTAAAAATCATCATCTGTGTCATGAAAAATTAAGCCATTTAGGAGGAAAAAGTGTGTTTCAGCCAAGCTATCATCTGTTTTTGATTGTTCGACTCATAGCTGGAAGTTTAATTTCACACAGGCGATCTTTTGCTAGGAAATATTTTGCTTTAGCATGGGGCTTAACCAACAGGCTGCAAAAAGTAGACCATCGAGTTTAGTAACATCAGCCGTTTGTTCTTTTTTCATGTTCTGAGACGAACACCCTAGACGTGAGTGCTTATGTGTGCGGATCAGGTAAAAACATGCTCCCTTTAGGTCGAGAGTCACAATCTTCTCTTATAAAAAAAAGTCTATTACCGACCTTGCTCCAATGAGCTTGTGTTTTTGTTTAATTTTTTTATTTAAACCCGCTACATGAGCGAGCGTGTGTGTGTTTGTGTGTGTGTGTGTGTGTTATATTGCTGTATTCAGGCTGGATGACAATGAATATTTACAATTTATTCAAAATTATACTGTTACGAATACAAAATGTACATTGTGACACTGCAACAATGCATTTTTTATTTGCCCATTACATTTCCTAATGCATTGCAGTAGACTAGATTTGTGGTCTTCTTACAATTCATGCTTATTAGAGCATAAAACATTTTTAATGCCATTTAATTATTTAAACCTCATGATCAAAATTGCACAAAATTAGAAAATTTGATTCGTTTCTTAAAATTAGTCCTTTTGGACCATCCTGTTGCATGATTTGGTATTTTGGAACATCAATGAATAATACGATACAATACAATACAATATAATATAATTAGGCCATTCTGACTTAAAAACTTCAGTGAAAATGCATAAATATTGATATATAGACATTTTCAGACTAAAAACTGTGTATAACGTAGCCTTAACCCTGATGACCAACTGAGCGGAGATGAAGCTGGAAGCATCAGGTGCAATCCCAGCTTCCTCACCATTAGAAACCAGATCCAGGGTTGTGCTCTCAACCAGCCCACAGAGGTGCTGTATTTTTAATGCCCTCCAAATCCACCACCCACAGTGACCTTCAACAGAATGAAAACATCTCCAGCTAATCTCCACTGCTCCACATTAAGAAAACATGGGGCTTGTTCACACATGAGTGCATCTCTAATGCTTTGCTCTAGGCCTGAAATATTACAGTTTGCAGTAAACATTGTCTAAAATTGCTCAACCATTGTTTTTTTGTTTTGTTTTTATGGAAAACTTGCAGTGTATTAGAGTACATGGCTATTGGTTGTTTTACAAGATGCCTCGCAACTAATCAAGAGTGTGTGTGTAATTTCACTTAGCTGTACTTTAAGGGCAAAACTGACCCCAAAACATACATTATATATATATATATATATATATATATATATATATATATATATATATATATATATATATATATATATATATATATATATATATATATATATATATATATATATATATATTATATATATATATATATTTTTTTTTACATATAACTTACAACAGAAGTGCCATTTAAGAGTGTGTGTGTAAAACTTGCATATTCAGCTCAATGATTCCTTTCTAGTTCTAGATGTCTGCTTTGGGTCCCTTGGCTCCAGGATGTCTGCAGCTCTGGCTATTCCTGATACTCCACAGGTGTGTGTGTGTGTGTGTCTAAGTGTGTGTGTGTGCTTATGTCCTATTGGGAATCTGTAATCTGAAGACTTTGATTACCTTTTGGGTAGGGTGATTTAGAAAAAGTGCTGCATGAGTTTCATGATTTATAGTTTCTTTGGCTTCTGCATGACCTTAAAAATGCACCCTAGAACACAGACAGAAGCATAAAATACATATGTTGATTCATCATCTTTGCATGAAAAGGATGTGACAGAACTGCATTCCAACATTTCAAGGCCTTGTTCACTTTAGAGATCTGTCTTTTTAATATTACAATTTAAAGCCATTTTGCGATGCTAATTACACCAAAACGTTTATTGCTCAAGGTGACATGTCGCCCAAGGTGAAGTGCCCATAATTTCTGATCTCAAATTAACATGGTATGACAGAAGGAGCTTCATAATTACTTCTGCCAAAAAGGCCAGGACTGAGTCACAAAGTTAGTAACATGATGTGGATTTGTATGTGAATAAAATAAAGCAGGCAGCTTGAAACAAAAGTAAAAGTATAAAAAACCAAGAGGACTTAAAGGTCAAGCTGAAGAAGCTGCATCTATGAAACCAAGAACGTCTGCACTCCTTCATACTCACAGCTGTGCTTTGTGTTTGGTGGCAACATTTTCGCCTCAAGTCATATTTCATGGTGCTCCAACAAAATCGGCAAAGCCACGGAGTGCAGAAAACACCTTGATTGAATTCTCGCGTAGAAATAGAACAAGGTAAAGAGAGAAACTGAGAAACCACTAGAGGAGTATCACTAAATATAAGAAATACTGCCAAATCTATCAAGTAAGTAATTGTTTCACAACACATGTTGAAACAGATGATCAATCAGTGGGAGACCCCAGAACTGTGACATTCATCTCAAGCAAGAGCTCTGAAAATATTTACAAAGAGAGAAAAAAAAAAGTGTAATTTGCACTCACTGATGAATCGTCCATCCCCAACAAGCAAACTTGACATTCCCTACAGCTCCATGACTCATTTCTGTCACCAAATGGATTGATTACTCATTTCTGAAGTGTGTCACACATGGGTTTTAGGGATTTTCCTTAATATAAAAGTGGTTCTATATTTTATATAGTTCCCAATATATCTGAAATAAAAAGCATAAAAGCAACTAAGAAACTAGATTTTTTACCTAACAGAAAAAAGGCAAAGCACCATGGAATTGTCTCCTCAAAAGCAGAAATGATATTAATTGGAGAGAAAATAGAGACTTTTCCTGAAGTTTCCCGATTTTATCACTGAGGGGGAAAAAAGTAATCTCACATCCTCTGGAATTTAAAAGAACTTTCTCAACAATGGATATATGCTATGATCCACATTCATTTTATAGCTCTACTGTACAGCTCTTGCACGCTATACTGTGCATCAACATTCTTCTTTTATGACGATTTTTGTTGTTTGTGTCTATTGACGTTCTAAAGAATTAAGAGAATTAAGATTTTAAAAATCTGATATTCATAGCATGTATGAGAATCATACAAAATTCTTGAACTTTAAAGAATGACCCCTGAGCAATAAAAAAATAAATAAAATCCTCTAGAGATTAAAAAAAATAAATAAAATATGACGTAAACTTATGGGAAACATCTCAAATCTGAGGATTACAAAAGTCTCACGCTATGAAAGAACAGCTTCTAAGCAACTAAAATAGAAACATATTTAAAAAATTATTTACTGTTTGTTAAAAAGTATTAATGGTATTACAATTATTAGGCTTTTAATTTACTTTTACTTAAAAATAAAAAAGCTAACTACAGCAAGAAATATCCAATGCTTATCAAATGTAGAAGTGTAATTTGTGTTCGTTTTCACTTCTCATAAAGAATTTTCAGAAAAAAAAAAACATGCACAATAGTTTAATAATGTTTCATTTTTTCACTGAAGAATCACCATGAAGTCTCGTGAGCTTTGAATAAAACCATCCCCTGAGATTTCAGGAAGATTCTTCAAAACAGGTTCCTTCCCCAAAACAATCCTTGATGTGTGAACAAGACATCTTTCACGCAGTTCACCAGCGCCGTGATAATTAAACCTGACAAAAAAAGACAAATGAAAGGCAAGTGTAGCAATTCAGCCCAACAACTGTGCACTGTGACATCAAGCTAAGTTTACAGTGAAAAGAATGACATCAAACTAAGCAGAGACGTGGAGGGGTCAGGAACGCCGTTCTGCTCTCTAGGTGATGAGAGAGATAAGGGCGAGTTCTCACACTGCTGGAACAAGCACAACCCCCAAAATCTCACATTAAGGTAGTGATTTATTGGCTTTGTCAAGAGCAGTTGTTGCAGGGAGACAATAAGGCTCGTAGGAGCTTATATAGAGGAAGGAGGCTTCACCATGTAATAAGACAAGGATCACACCTTCTACAGTACCATCTACCTCAGGGCTTTGACCCAGACTAGAGCATCTTTTCTGGGAGAGGATGGCCATGGTGTGCCTCCAGATGCTTTGAAGGAAAGGTTCAAGATGGCCATGGATAACGCTGACGTTGCCACATTTTTCACTTCAGTTCTGTTAACTGAAACTAAAACTATAACTGCTTTCAATCAATTAAATAAAACAAATCAAATAAAATATTAAGGGCCGGATTTACTAACAGCTAGCCTTGACCCAAACTGTGTTTTGAGGTTAAAATAGTGGAAGTGAAGTATTAGTGCTGAAAAGGTGTGGACAGTTATTTTTGCGCCTGATCTTATTAAATATGGATTTGTAGGAGTTCCCATTCAAGAAGCTAAATTTATGGTAGGAGAGTATTAAAATTAATCGTTTGCGCTCGTCAAATTACTGGTATTTGCAACATTATTTAAAACTCCAAAAAAAGCATGTCTTTAAGCATATGCTAATTTGCGCTGCTCTTGGTAGACTGTGTTCGTCATTATTTTAATGATTTAGTTGAGTCTGTGTTCTTTAATTTGCAGATTGTACAGAATTTCCACTCACATTAGTGCTTTTTTGGAATTGTGCTCTCTCTAATTTGCCCTGTTTAGTAAATCTGGGCCTATAAATGATAGAAATGTTGCCTTGGAAATAAAATAAGTTGAAGAACTAAAATTACTAAAAATAAAAATAAAATAAAAATAAATAAGATAAATATAAAAAATAAAATAAATACAAATAAGACTAAAAATTTTTTTACAATTGAAACAAAAACAAACATAAAAAGAAAACAGATTAAAATGTAAATGTTAATTTAAGTATTTTTGTTTTTTAAGTATTTGTTCTTTTAAAATAAGAACAAATACTGCAATAATATATGACAGCTTTATTTATCCTAAATAAATGAACAGCAATATTGATCCTTGAAACACTGCACAGAAAATAGAACTACTGATTATTAAACATTAATAAAGCAAAATATTTGAGCCCTTGGACTAATTTACCTACTGTCACGGACAGAAGAGAGAGACAACAGGGTATGCAGGTAAGTAGATGTTTATTGGAATAATGGAGACAGAAGATGGTATCACACAATCTTGCAGAGGAATAGTTGAGCTGAGTGGGATGTTAAGAGGATGACTTGAGGATACTTGCTGTACAGATGAAGGGTGGACACAGGAGGAACTGACAGGACACGGATGACAGATGGTGGTAGGTAATCCGGATGATCAAACGTTCAGGTATTAAGATGATTCCTAAGAGTAGCACAGAGAATAGAGTCGGTGATTCTCTGACGAGACCAGACAGAGAGTGAAAGGAGGTGCGGGCTTAAGAAGTGGCAGTGATGAGCGGGTGCAGGTGTGGGGACTTCAGTAAACTGGTGATAATGAGCGGATGGGCGGAGTCGGGTGATTGGACTCTGATGGTGTGGCAGGTGTTACTGATGACTCCGTGACAGTACCTCTCTACGGGCGGCTCCTGACGCCCGTGTTATCCGTCGACGGGGTCGGCCTCGACCTCTCGGCGCAGGGCGGTTGGGATGGGAGTTGTGGAACTGGGTGAGGAGGGATGGGTCCAGGATGTCGTCCCTAGGGACCCAAGAGCGTTCTTCAGGACCATATCCCTCCCAGTCTACCAGATACTCCAGGAGGCGGCCTCGCCGACAGGAATCCAGTATGTCCTGCACACGGTGAATTGACTCTTCCTCTGCGACTTCGGGAGGAGGAGGTACGTCAACACCATCAGGTCCTGGGGAAGGAGAAACAAGAGGATCAGTGAAGGGCTTTAACAGTGAGACATGAAATGATGGTGCGATCCGGTAGTGTGAGGGAAGGTGAAGACGGTAGGTGACCTCGTTGACCTGCCTCTCGATGGTAAAGGGACCTATATAGCAGGGACTCAGCTTTCGACAGGGCAGGTGAAGACGGATGTCTCTGGTGGAGAGCCAGACCTTTTGACCTGGTTGGTACTGGGGTGTATCTCCTCTTTTGATGTCGGCCTGGCTCTGGTGTCTTCGCACTGCTCGCTGGAGATGGATGTGTGCTGAGTCCCATACCCTCTCACTCGCTTCGAACCAGGTGTTGACCGCTGGAACCTCTGACGGCTCTCCTGACCAGGGGAAGAGAGGAGGCTGGTACCCGAGTATGCACTGAAACGGTGTTAAACCGGTGGTGTCTTGGCGTAGAGAGTTCTGTGCATACTCGGCCCATGGGAGAAAGCGGTTCCAGCTGCCTTGGTTCTGGTGGCAGTAGGTTCGCAGGTACCTTCCGATCTCCTGAATCTTGCGCTCAGTCTGGCGGTTGGATTGAGGATGGTACCCCGAAGATAGGCTGACTGAGACGAGTAATCTGAAGAAAGCATGCCAGACTCGGGAGATGAATTGGGGACCCCTATCTGATACAATGTCTTCTGGTAGACCAAAGTGACGGAATACATGGTGGAATAGTAGGTTGGCAGTTTCAAAGGCAGTGGGAAGACCTTTTAATGGGATGAGTTTGCATGCCTTGGAGAAGCGGTCGACTACAACTAGGATACCAGTGTGAGAATCTGAAGGTGGGAGATCGGTCATAAAGTCGACGCCCAGATGGGAGCATGGACGAAGTGGTATGGGCAGTGACTTTAGCTTCCCTTCAGGGAGTCGTCGTGGAGTATTGGAGATTGCACAGACTGAGCATCCACGAACGTACTGGGAGACATCCTGCGCGATGGTGGGCCACCAGAACCGGTTACGAAGGAGCGAGAGGGTTCGCCGGCTGCCTGGATGTCCAGAGCCCGGAGACATGTGAACTGAGTCTATGAGGGACAGGCGTAGTGATGATGGAACATATATCCTTCTCTCAGGACCTCCCGGCAGAGCTGGCTCGGAACGGGTGGCTTCCCGGATACAATCCTCCATAGACCATTCGATGGGACTAACGATAATGGCTGGAGGGAGTATAGCTTCAGGAGGTGATACTTCGGGCTCAGGCGCATGAAGACGGGAGAGGGCGTCTGCTTTAAGGTTCTTGCCTCCTGGTCGATATGTAACTCGGAAGTTGAAACGCGTGAAGAAGAGGACCCATCGGGCTTGGCGAGGATTTAGACGTTTGGCTTCTTGAAGATATTCGAGGTTACGGTGGTCCGTAATGACTTCGACTTGATGGTGTGCTCCCTCCAGCCAGTGTCTCCATTCTTCGAAAGCCATCTTGATAGCCAGAAGTTCCCGATTACCGATGTCGTAATTATGCTCCGCCGGGGACAGTTTCTTGGAATAGAAGGCACATGGATGGAGTACTGGAGGCTTCCCCTGCTGCTGTGATAGAATAGCTCCAACCCCGGTCGATGAGGCGTCCACTTCGACCACGAAGGGGAGGTCAGGATTGGGATGGACCAGGATGGGAGCCAAACAGAAGGCGTGCTTCAGTTGTTGGAAGGCTTGAGTGGCCACTGGGTTCCAGGACAGAGACTTGGGCTGGCCCTTGAGGAGAGAGGTGAGTGGTGAACTGATGATACTGTATTGATGAATAAAACGACGGTAGAAGTTTGCAAACCCTAAGAATCTTTGGAGGTCTTTGACGGTGGTGGGTTGTGACCAGTTAATGATGGTGTCCACCTTCCTCTGGTCCATTTGGATCCCTTGTGGGCTGATGACATAGCCAAGGAAGTGAACAGTGGTACAGTGGAACTCACACTTTTCAAACTTCAGGAACAACTGATGATTTCTGAGTCTTTGCAGGACTTGACAGACGTGGTGATGGTGTTCAGTTAAGCTCTTGGAGAAGATTAAGATGTCATCAATATAAACGATTACGAATTGATGCAGAAACTCACGGAACACTTCGTTCATGAAGGCTTGAAATACAGATGGCGAGTTGGACAGCCCATAGGGCATAACAAGATATTCATAGTGCCCTGATGGAGTAATGAAAGCAGTTTTCCACTCGTCGCCTCTTCGGATGCGTATGAGATTGTATGCACTTCTGAGATCCAGTTTGGTGAAGATTTTAGCTCCACGTAGTTGTTCCAGCGCGGCTGGGACCAGAGGAAGGGGATAGCGGAATTTGACCGTTTGTTCGTTGAGTGCACGGTAGTCGATGCACGGCCTCAAGCCTCCGTCCTTCTTTCCCACAAAGAAAAAACTGGATGCAGCAGGGGAAGTAGATGGTCGAATGAACCGCTGTTGTAAGGCTTCTTTGATATACTCATCCATGGCCTTCTGCTCCGGGATGGACAGTGGATAGATCCGGCCCTTGGGTGGTGTGGCAGCAGGTCAATGGCG
The DNA here is from genome assembly GCF_963082965.1 of Carassius carassius. NCBI lineage: Eukaryota > Metazoa > Chordata > Actinopteri > Cypriniformes > Cyprinidae > Carassius > Carassius carassius. The sequence goes on along the minus strand of NC_081767.1, from coordinate 28,787,708 downwards.
CAGTCCCATGGCCGATGAGGTGGTAACTGTGTCGCTTTTTGTTTGCTGAACACTTCCTGGAACGCCCGGTACTCAAGGGGAATCTCTGTTGGTTGGCTGGATTCTGGACTTTTGATCGACGTGGAGTTGAGGTGAAGATGAGAGGAAGAGTGGAAATCATCAGGAGAGGGTTTCTGACGACAGATCTTGATTACAGGTAGTAGACAAGATACAGAGCAGTATTCACCCCATTGCGTAATTTCCCCAGTGGTCCAGTTGACTTGCGGGGAGTGTTCTGACATCCACGGGCGTCCCAGGATGATATCCGCGGTGGACCCTTCCAGCACCAGAAATGAAATCTTCTCCTGATGAAGACATCCAATGCGTAGTGAGACTATGGGGGATTGATGACAGACTTGACCACGGCCCAGCGGTTTACCCAAGATGGTGTGGATTTCTAACTTCTTCGTGATCCTTCTCCTCGGGAGACTGAGCTTCTTGAGGAGTTCGTGGGAGATGAAGTTCCCTGAGGAGCCGGTGTCAATGAGAGCATACGCTAAAACAGAGTGGGAACGGGTCACTATCATGACTGGAGTACGTGATAATGGTGATATCATAGGAGGAATCTGGATTGTACTCACCACTGGGCGTGGTGGTCGCACTGGGCACTGCGAAATGAGATGTCCTTCGGAACCGCAGTAGAGGCAGAGGCCATTGTGAATGCGTTGTTGACGTTCTACTGCAGTGAGGTGGTATGAGTCGATTTGCATAGGCTCAGGTGCTGGAAGGTTTATAGATGGTGTGGGAGGCCGAGGGTGCGCAGCGGGTTGGTCCAGAGCACAGGCGGTGAGACGTTGAGAGATGCGAATGGTACGCTGAATGAAGTTCTCCAAGCCGATGACATCATCATAAACTGCTACTTGATGGCGGATGGTAGGATTCAATCCTTGACGAAAGCAGGTGATAAGTGCAGTTTCATTCCATCCACAGTTGGCGGCTAGAGTGCGGAAATGTAAAGCATATTCACTCACGGTCAAATTTCCTTGGCGAAGGCGGTACAACTGATCATGGATGGAGAGAGCGGAGGTGTTGAGGCCGAAAACTTCTTTGAAGTGGGTGGCGAAAGCCTCCCATGAGTGAGTGAGGGGGCCATTCGCTTCCCAGATTGACTGAGCCCATTGGAGGGCGGGGCCAGAGAGGAAAGAGATCAAATAGGCGATCTTAGTACAATCAGTAGGGAAGGCATGTGCTTGCATCTCAAAGTAGAGTGAACAATGTAGTAGAAACCCGCTGCAACCCTCCGCCTCACCGGTGTACGTTGCAGGTCGGGCCATGGGACTGTGAGAGGCAGGCATTAAAGGAGAGTGAAGATGAGGTGGAAGTGGTGGATTGACAGCTTGTGCTTGCTTGGGGAGAGAAGCCCGTGAAGGGTCCTCTTCCAATCCAACGGCTCTTTGCATACAGTCGGTCTGGTCTTCTGTCACGGACAGAAGAGAGAGACAACAGGGTATGCAGGTAAGTAGATGTTTATTGGAATAATGGAGACAGAAGATGGTATCACACAATCTTGCAGAGGAATAGTTGAGCTGAGTGGGATGTTAAGAGGATGACTTGAGGATACTTGCTGTACAGATAAAGGGTGGACACAGGAGGAACTGACAGGACACGGATGACAGATGGTGGTAGGTAATCCGGATGATCAAACGTTCAGGTATTTAGATGATTCCTAAGAGTAGCACAGAGAGTAGAGTCGGTGATTCTCTGACGAGACCAGACAGAGAGTGAAAGGAGGTGCGGGCTTAAGAAGTGGCAGTGATGAGCGGGTGCAGGTGTGGGGACTTCAGTAATCTGGTGATAATGAGCGGATGGGTGGAGTCGGGTGATTGGACTCTGATGGTGTGGCAGGTGTTACTGGTGACTCCGTGACACCTACTAATTCTTCTCAAAACTTTCTTTAAATGTTTTTTAACCTTGGAAACTTTGGCAAATCCAATGATTGCCTCTTCTTTAAAACGTAAAACTCAATATCAGCCGGTACCTTGTAAACATGAAGTTGCAGAAAGTCAACCAACCACACCAGAAAGCGCAGGTACAGCCAGATCTTGTATATTTTGTGTGCAATATGCATCAGGAAGGTGATAAACAGACTGTGGGAGGTCCAAGGGTGTGTCATATGAGACTAGAATAGAGAAAGTGTTTGGAGTTCGGCGGGGGTGTGAGAATGGCAGACAGAATGTGTGACAGGGAGCATCTTGGCAAAGAACCCTTTTTTCACAGGTCTCTGAGAGATCTAAGAAGCAGGAGCAGCAGATGTACACATACGTCAAACAGAACTGTGAGTCACTAGGTTATGGTCAAATGCATCCAAGGCGATGCAACAGCAGCTGCAATGATGCTGTATACAAGTGCTGAGAGACATTGGAGCCCCTGCCATATTGCCAGGGCTGTGCCTCTGGGAAAACAGTGGAGATGGAAACTCAATGCTCAAGTTACTGCTTAATTGTTTGTTGGATAAACAGGGCACAGTGCTGTGCAGTACGCTGTGTGTTAACATTCATAAGGGCGCCCCATTTTGATGTCTCAGAGGTCCCAAGATGAACAGAAGAGATGGCTGTTGACTTAAATTAGCCAGACAATGCACAACAATAGATGCTGTTTTTTCAAAGTACATATCGGTGTCTCTTCAACCTTGAATATGTCCCAGGGATGGATTTTGACAGGTTTTTTTTATGTGTATGTGTGTGTGTGTGTTTTTGTTCTTGTTTTTGTGACATATCAGGACACAACTTTGTATAATGACATGGGTATGACACAGATATTACAAGGAGAGGGTGACTTATGAGGACATAACCCATGTCCCCATTTTTCAAAACGCTTATAAATCATACAGAATTAGTTTTTTTTTTTGAGAAAGTAAAAATGCACAAAGTTTCCTGTGAGGGTTAGGGTTAGGTGTAGGGTTGGTGAAGGGGCAATTGAATATACAGTTTCTACAGTATAAAAACCATTACGGCTATGGGATGTCCCCACTTTTCACAAAAACAAACGTGTGTGTGTGTGTGTGTGTAGGTAACCCATTAAATTGGGTCATATTAAATTGGCCTTGAAATGTTTTTTATTAATTCATTCATTTTTTTACTTATTTGGTTGCTAGTGTTGTAAATTATGTAAACTTATTTGGCTGCTAGTTTTGTTATAAAAAACCTGAAAAACCATTGTTAAAACAGAAGTTGTGTTTATTATAAAACTATTATAATATAAACAATGAGTAAATATATAAGATCTATTTTTTTGTATCCTTTAAGCTATGATACTAGCTGTAAAAATAGCCTTGACAATATAAAGGGAGTTCATTTTCTACAAGTCCATAAAGCCAATAGTTAAAGACTGACTGATATACACAACAAAAACAAGTTCAAAAGAGGCTCTCTACATGGCATTGCTTACAGGATAATGGCTCTGTTTCTCAAGGAGAAGTTCCTCAGTCCTGATTTCATTCACACTGATCAGAAGGCTGCTGTCCAGAGGAAGAGCATCCGAATAGTTTCAAGTCACTGAGAAAACCAAGCTGCCATTTCTCCGTCTGACATCTACAGTATTCATGAGGCCTCTGTGGTGACACACACAGAGTGGCTGAGAGATTATGGCAGTCTTCAATGTCTTTTCCATTTTATATTCAAATACATCCCAGCATTTTCGTCCTCAACCATAGAAGACACCAAGATGTCTACAGGCACAAAACAAAGAGACAAGGAAGGCATACAAATTGTGGGGAAAGTGGAAAAAGTGACTAAGAGAGTCTAAGCAATGAAACTTTATTTAGTACAAAAGACAGATAGAAAAATATCTCTCATAATGCACTATATGCAAATAAAAATTTTCTCTCATTAATTAATAAAAACAAAACAAAAATTGAATTCAAATTCATTCTAATTGTGCCACAACCCTAATAAATAGTTAAATAGTTTTAAACATAAGCTGCAACTTCAAAGTTTGGGGTCAGTTCATATATATGTAAACTAGTGCATTAGTGCAATCACTTTGAAAAGTAACAGAACACATCTCCTCACAATAAGGTAAGTCACTGGAGTATATTTTTAGCAATAGTCAGAAAAACATTGCATGGGTCAAAATTTTATGACAAAAATCATTAGGATAGTAAAGATCATGTTCCATGAAGATATTTTGTAAACTTCCTACCATATGTATATCAAAACTTAATTTTTGATTAGCAATATGCATAGCTAAGAATTCATTTGGACAACCTCCAAGGTGATTTTCTCAGTATTTTGACTTTTTTTCACCCTCAGCTTCCAGATTTTCAAATAGTACCTCGGCCAAATATTGTCCGATCCTAACAAACCATACATCAATGGAAAGCTTATTTATTCTAAAAAAAAAATCAAGGAAAATTGACACTTAAGACTGGTTTTTTGGTCCAGCGTCACATATGGAATGTAAAGAGCCTTATTAAGCCCCATTAATTAATAAATGCACCCTGGTTGAGCAGTGCAGCACTTTAACTGAGCTCATGAGATGTTAGAGCTGGGACACAAAAGTGAGGAAATGTACAGCACATGACTGCCGTGCTGTAATCTGTGCTTTACCATCACAAACCCAAGCGCCGGGCACAGAGGGTGTGAGCTTTCACACAGGCGGATGCATTTAACCCTCCCTGAAAATGCTGGTAATTGGAGCCGCTGTCAGAACGCAAATCAGAAACGTAAATGGTGAGAGTTTCATCTGGGCCAGAGGCTTCAGATGTGCAAATCTGGCACCCCGCCTGGGGTACAAACGCAAACCCAACTGCATTTTAATGAGCAGCTGCTATGCATTTACCCCTCCCTCTTTCTCTTTCTGTCTGGTTCTCTTCTTCTCAATGATCTATGATAGAGTTTGTAATACATGCACATGGACAGGCTTCACTATCTCGTCAGATCATCAAACCTCAGAGAAGACTGACTGAATGCCCACTTCATCAAGTTCCTCAAGTTTATTTTCGGCTTCTGTCCCTTTCGCACATACGCACACAAACGTGTCACAGAAAGCAGCAAGGACACACATTACTCAAGGGAAAACTCTTGAAAGTTTTGAAAGAGCAGAGGAGCCCCACATGCATGAAAGAGGTTGGGAGAGGTTTAATGTAAAAAAAACTGAAGAAGCCCTTGACCAGATGGAGGAGGGAGAGTGTGAAAGAAAGGAGACGAGGATCATTAAAGGAAGACAGAGAGGTTGATGGAGTGTTTAATGATGGGATGGATTGTAACCGCAGATTCATGTGCCGATATGGATTGCTGAGTTAAAGCGTTCAGTACTTAATATTCATTAAATGTGCGATACAGCGCATAAGTCTCCATTATGAGGAGGTGGTTGTAGACTAGGGGTGAAGATTAGGGCTGCTACCTTTAGGGTCGTATCCTGTATCCTTGAGCTACAGTATCACTACTGTACTTGTGTGCTAGTCTAACAGAAAGAAACTTTGCAGAAGCAAACCACTTTTCAACATGGCAATGGTCAGGTATTACAATTGTGAAATGAAAAGTATGGCATCACTAATCTCAAAAATTCATGAAAATTCAAGAAAATTGTTTATCACTACAATATTTGCTTTTATTACATCTTGCTAAATATCGAAGAACTAAGAAATGTGTGTATATGTAGGTAATAATTGTTTATGTTTTTGAAAGACGTTTTATAATTATTATGTGTCATATTTGGTCAAAAATACAGTAAAGGTACTATATAGTAATATTGTGAAATATTATTGCAGTTTAAAACAACTTATTCATTTATATATATATTTTAATATGTAATTTATTCTTGTGATAGCAAAGCAGAATTTTCAGCAGCCATTACTCCAGTCTTCAGGGGAAAATGATCCTTCAGAAACCAAAAAAAAAAATTTAAGTCACGAGTACTGATTATTTCACGGTCATAGCTCTAAAAAAAAGCAGAATAAACTGTTGACTATACAGATGAGCTTGAGGATATTGCTACTACGTGCCTCAAACAAAAGACCCTTGAGGTGATTATTGCCACAGCCTTATTCCCTGTAAACAAGACTTGTCAAAGTCAAACTGATAAAATAAACCTGTGCACCCTTGACTCATGAATTAATTATGCAGCAGTCAGCCAATTACAATGAAGCTTATAATTCTGGACACTACTTGACACTTTTCTGTGTGCACTGCATTTCAGCCGGTCCATGGCGTCCTGCAGGCACGGTGCCCTGAGGCAGAGACTTTGAGCAAAACGCCTGAACCCAGAAGGCTCCAGGGGTACTGTCTTCGGGCCTGGTGGGTAATGAATGTGCTCTGTCATGTTGTGTGGCAGTGCTTATGTGCAGGTGACTAGATATTGAATCTCTCTTCATCTCTGATCAATCTACCTGGTGTTTCCTGTCTCTAACAATATTCCTGTTCTAATACAGTACATAATGAGTTGGCTACATACACTATAATAAAGAAAAAGCACAATAATGAAGGTTTTTGAAAAGCTTAAATGTAAGAATTTAATTAATACCATAAAGCAGGGAAGGGTAGTACCTATGGTGACATTAAACTGTAGAAAAAAGATAGTAAAAATCATGATTTACAGTTCAGATACAGGTCTTCACAAAAACAAAAAGTTTAATGATCATGACCTTCACATCTCAGCCTTTAAAACATTTTTTAAGAAAATGGGGGGTACTATGGCTACACTGACCATAGCTGTAAATGCATTCCAGCTCCAACTGGTTAGATTTTCTGAGAAATAAAAGGGATTTCTATGTTTTATTCATTCAATAGCCTACAGACAGCAAACAGCAACTCTGCAAGCAGGGGGCGCTTTTGAAGTGGAAGACATAACTATTAACAGCTGAACACAAAGCAGCGCAGCACTGGACTCTGAAACATGCAGTGCTCATGTTTATTAAAGAATTAATAGCCTTTTGAGATTTGCATATTAATGTGTTTTTGGGGCAACATGTAATGAAAAAAGAAGTGTAATAATAGGAGTAATAATTCACAAGATTTTCATAATAATATATAATATTTAATAGAATATTGCAATTTAATTTATTTGCCTATTTATTTTTTTATGTCTCCAAAAATGCGTAATAAACATGCTTTTAGTTCCGGTGTCCTCATATAAGGACATGTATGAAATCAACAACCTGTTTCATAACAGAAAGTCATATTTTGATTTGAAACCGCATAAAATTTCCTGAGATGTTGATTTATGACAAACAATTTAAAGAAAGACAGTTTTTAATAATAATTACAAAATATTATCATATTTCCATAAGAGTGTCACTAAATTAATTTCAGACATTTTTGATGACCAAGGAGAGGGAGTGGTCATGGTAAAACATCCAATCATTTGGTATCTCTGAAAAGCCCTAAATGAGCTCTGTACAGGACATCCTGACATAAAACGGTGGCATGTACAGTCTCAGAGAAATTTACAAAAATATAATCGCCTCATATGAGGCTGCAGGGTCTTAAGAGGTTAAGACTGTGTGTACAACAGTTTGTCACTCTAGGCAGTACTCTTAAGGTGGAAACTTTGTATATTATCTACCCCTAAAAGGTGCATGAATACATAAATGATAACACTTTACAATAAGGTTCCATTAGTTAATATATTAACTGACATATACAGACAATGAGCGATACATTTATTGCAGTATTTATTCATCTTTGTTAACGTTATTTAATGAAAATGTTAACTAATGAACCTTTTGTAGTGCATATGTAATAAAAGGCATTTCATAAGGAAAAACAAAATAAATCCAACAATTAAAACATGTAGAACTTCTCTCCTCCTCTAACCCTTTCCTTCATGTCCTTGTATTTGCACGAGCAGTCTGATTTCTCCTCCATCAAATAATCTGCCAGAAGCACTTTTGCTATTTTCATTTACAGAGAACCTTGTCCATCGTTCACATTGTCTTATTGATTGATTGTGCACATAACACTGATGTGTACACTGGAATAAAGCCCTTAAAGCTATTGTGCTGGAGAGGGGGAAAACATCACGTGCACTGTGTATTGAGCAGAGTCTCTATGCATCAACATGCAGTACTCAAGTTCATTGACCACACCGCCTCACTTTTCTCTGGGGTGGCCATCAGGCTTTTATTTATAGTTATGTCTAAATCCACAGCAGCAAAACAGTATACTAAGTTGCAAACAAGCCTCAAGGTTACAGGAGGTAGCGGTGCTCTAATGCAGCCATGTACTCTCAATGCATTGGCCCCGAGGGTGAGGATTGCAAAGTCAGTTGCATCTTCAGCCACCATTAGTATTCTGATTGTACCTCCAGAGTATCTGAAGTCTTTCCCAATATACTCCACAGATTTCCTTTACAACTTAACATGACTAGCAGATCAGATGCAACACGGGTCAATCTACGAAAACATTTCTCCCTACAATTTAAAGGGGAAAAATATATTATTATTTAAACCAATAAAAATGTATTGCAGTTATGTTATAAAAGTTCAAACTAAAACCACAAAATATTTTTTGAAATAAAAACTTTTAAAGTAGTTTTTATTTTTATTTTATAGAAACTGAAAAGCAATGTTTCTCTCTCTCTCTCTCTCTATATATATATAGTTTAATAATTACTGGGCTAGGGAAAGGCATAAAATAACTAATAAATCCAAGAAGTAAAGGTATAAATTAAGAAGGGGGGAAATTCAAGAGTTAAAAGGTAATAACAACCACTGAACTGCTCAAAATTATCTGTGCTGAACAAAAACACCTGTCTTTCAGATAATGAACAGACGGTCGGCATATGACTAAATCTCTCCTTGATGACAATGACTGCGTAGGCACACATTCATGACTGGAAACAGATCTTAACACTGATTTTAATTTGCACGTATCCTGTGCTACAATGAAAAAAAATTACGGAAAGTTAGGGACAACCGGTTAAAGACTGATCCCATTCCCAAGATAAGAGGAATGTGGGATTTATGGCTACATTCACACCATTACTAATGCAGAGACAATCTGCAATGCAATATCACAGGTATGATGGTGAGGTGGGGGGCTGTATCATTTTACAGAGTGTGGAAGTCATCAATCACTCGCTCTGTATGTTCTCACCACTGCTTGAAATGCTACATGGATTTCAGATTTGTGCTTGATTCCTGCCCTGAATGACAATCACGCACACAAAATTTGAACATTATGAATGTCTCTGGCAACATCAGCATGAAATTGAAAATCTAAAATCTGTTGATAATTTGTAATTCTTTGGTTTGTAGGAGCAATGGATGAGCATTTTTTGTAATTTGACTACTTGAGTACAAGATGGATAAATCAATTACAGTATGCGGCAAGTTCTGTCTTCACTATTTGCTATATGGCCTATTTACACACTGGGCTGAAAATAAACAACAACAAAAATTATAACATTATAACAAGGGGAAAATAAAATCTAAAACCAATATTATGTTTAGGTGGTCCATGTAGTGTTTTAATTTTTTTCAGTTCAAAAATTTTATTATATTTATTATTTCTAGTTATTCGACTGCTGAATGCTTGGATCCGATTCGCTGATGAACGTTCTAAGGTGTGCAATTATTTTCAAGGATACGCATAGCTAAAGTCGTTTCAGGCAGAATTTGACCGCATTACATGTCCATATCTCTTCAACAAATGTCTTGAAATACAACATCTGAAATACTTATTTAATACTTATTTAATTACTTTCTTATAACTAAAAAAAATTACTGAACAAATTTTATATTGTGCAAGTGAATATTCATTTACATGTACATTTTTTTTTGAGTTTGGCATAAAATGTTGTAGGGGCATGCGTGGCCTCATCCTTTGTATAGGCAGGTAGTCTATGGACAGAAAATGTCCTCAGAGAAACCACTAAATTTAGAGTGTCTACCTTCTTAGTCAAGCCTGTCTTGGCAGGAGCAATTTAACACATTTTCTGACAGATGGTGCATCACTTTGAATCTATCAGGACATTTAGACGGTGATGACTCTGGACATGGCCAATGGCTCTCTATGTTGCCAACAAGATGGAATCAAGGAGAACACTAAGAGAGGGGAGGACATAGAGAGAAATAACATCAGTACAGCAGGAAGTCAATTCTGACAATCTAGTGCTTTCATTCTTCCATCTCCTCCATCACTGGGCCAGTGGGGCTCAGTCCTGTACATCCACTCCATTGTACCACCAACCATCCACGTCATAATTATCCTGCTGGGTCTGGCCCGGCCATGTTCCAAAGCTAATTACATCTATTAAGAGCAAATTAAGCTCAGTAAGGAGGAGGTGGCAGGGAATTGAAAACCTATAATGGAAGGTATAAAAGAGTCATAGCTGACCACTCAAAACATAGTTGATATACTGCTTTTCATAAGTGCACTAGGGGGGTTTTATCACTTAACATTACTGACGTAATTTCTGAGCAGGCCTGAAATGAGCTTTTCCATCTCATGCATTTTAATGAAAAGGTTTAATTAACAGGCCTTTCAATCAATTTATTTGAAATATTAAAGTAAAAAAAGTCAGATTTAATAAAAGGAGGATTAATCAAGTTCAAACAAATAAACTATTAACCTGGAGATCTTATATACGTAAAAATAAGCATGCGTAAAAGCAAACAGAGGCCGATTTCAATTTCTTTCTCTTTGTGGGTGAGATATAGTAGTCCACACTGAAAAAAAAGTAATTCATTTATTAAGATTTCAAATATTTTGACTAGGTCTCAGGCTTTTCTACCCCAAACAGACAATATAATTAAAATTGTCTGGCCATTTGTTCTTGGTAAAACCATTCAACAAATTTCCAGATTTCACCAAGTCAGTCCACATGTGTGAAAAATCAAAGCTGACAGAAGAAACCTAATAAGACAAATCAAGCCCATGAGTGACACATACAGACTAATAAATTTCCAAATCAGGGCTCATCAACCAGTGACCCTGTGGATCAAATCCTGCCAGTTACAAATATTTTGAAGGCCCTTCAATGAATTGCTGCACTGCCCAATACATCAAAGTGCTTCAAGTGCAAATCTAAAAGGCAAGTTCAAAAGCACTAAGCAGACATCAATTAGCGGACCAGAATGTTTGAGCTACCTCAATATGTGTCTCATCCGATCGGATATTTTTATGCAAATGATGTAGATGCAGACAAATCTTCAGAGATGGAAAAGCAATGACAAAAAGCAGCAACACACATGCTTGCACAAACACACAAGGGTTTATTCAGAAAAGCGCTCATAAAAACTGATGCATTTGCTAATGCACCTGCAACATTCGTCCTGACCATGTTTGTAATTGAAAATAGCAGATCATTTCAGTAATCGTCTTGTTAACTTGTTAACTGATGCTTGAAATCATTGTTCTTCCATTGTTAACCATGGTGACCTGCAAAGAAACGCGTGCAGCCATCATTGCGTTGCATAAAAAGGGCTTCACAGGCAAGGATATTGTGGCTACTAAGATTGCACCTAAATCAACAATTTATAGGATCATCAAGAACTTCAAGGAAAGAGGTTCAGGATCGTCTCCTAAAGAGGATTCAGCGGGATCGGAGTGACACCAGTGCAGAGCTTGCTCAGGAATGGCAGCAGGCAGGTGTGAGCGCATCTGCACGCACAGTGAGGCGAAGACTTTTGGAATATGGCCTGGTGTCAAGAAGGGCAGCAAAGAAGCCACTTCTCTCCAAAAAAAACATCAGGGAGGACAGATTGATCTTCTGCAGAAAGTATAGTGAATGGACTGCTGAGGACTGGGGCAAAGTCATATTCTCCGATGAAGCCCCTTTCCGATTGTTTGGGGCATCTGGAAAAAGGCTTGTCCGGAGAAGAAAAGGTGAGCGCTACCATCAGTCCTGTGTCATGCCAACAGTAAAGCATCCTGACACCATTCATGTCTGGGGTTGCTTCTCATCCAAGGGAGTGGGCTCATTCACAATTCTGCCCAAAAACACAGCCATGAATAAAGAATGGTACCAAAACACCCTTCAACAGCAACTTCTTCCAACAATCCAACAACAGTTTGGTGAAGAACAATGCATTTTCCAGCACGATGGAGCACCGTGCCATGAGGCAAAAGTGATAACTAAGTGGCTCGCGGACCAGAATATTGAAATTTTGGGTCCATGGCCTGGAAACTCCCCAGATCTTAATCCCATTGAGAACTTGTGGTCAATCCTCAAGAGGCAGGTGGACAAACAAAAACCCACTAATTCTGACAAACTCCAACAAGTGATAATGAAAGAATGGGTTGCTATCAGTCAGGATTTGGCCCAGAAGTTGTTTGAGAGCATGCCCAGTCGAATTGCAGAGGTCCTGAAAAAGAAGGGCCAACACTGCAAATACTGACTCTTTGCATAAATGTCATGTAATTGTCGATAAAAGCCTTTGAAACGTATGAAGTGCTTGTAATTATATTTCAGTACATCACAGAAACAACTGAAACAGAGATCTAAAAGCAGTTTAGCAGCAAACTTTTTGAAAACTAATATTTATGTAATTCTCAAAACTTTTGGCCACGACTGTACAATGCTGATGACCGTTGACATGCGTCATCTCAGCCAGTGAAAAGAGTCCAATGATGTTTAGCTTCACTCATAAATAACGCTGGTTTGTTTATTGACAAGTGCCACAGAAGAGCTCTTTCTCAACAATAAGCTTCAACATGATGTGAAAGCAAGCAGAGTGGTCTCAGATGACCCCACAGACCTGTCATCAAACTGGAGAACAAAAACAGGGAGGTGGGTGTAATGCTCTGTGAATAGCTCATTTAGCGATGTCTCTATACCTTACACATGGTGGAAAAATTATGCTGACCTTTTCTAGGCAGACGAAAATCCCTAACCAAAAAAATGCATGCTTGCAACCTCAAAGCAGAAGACTGAGGCATGAAGACCTCAAAGATGTGGGCATCCTTTTCAAGTGGCAGTACAAAAAGGGCATAAATCAATTCCACAAGCATTCAGCCTCTTGAAATCCCATTCAATTTTAACTGAATTCCTCATAGCTTTGTCCATACAAAATACTGAGGGAAGGAGCTAGCATCTCCCACCCGTACACTTGATGCAAAACAGTGATGACTGATTTTAAATTGATTCTTGAGGCAAAAGGGCTCTGACTTGTCTGTGGAAATATGAAATGACAGTTTACCATGATTGGACAAGCGGTTCACTCAATCAGTCTTTTTGCCTCACATCAAGCCTTTAAACGTGTCACATAATGTTCACTACTTCAACAACGAAACCCTTTTACAGTGAGGTGAACATCTTTTGGTTTCATTTCAAACCTGTTTCTCCATCTCCTCTGCTATTATAGCAAAATATAACCATAATATTATTGAATTAAACTAAACCATTACATATCGGCCATGCAATTCAATCATTTTATGAGGTTATATCTGCTGCTACAAGACATTCACACATCATTCCACAACATGTAATGTCATTTCCTTGATTTAAAAATACTTAGCATATGGCAGACACAGTTGGAACAAATGGTGAATACAATTTTTTTTTCATTTAAATAAAATTGTAAATAAATAAGCCAGAGAAGTGGAAAAATACACAGTGAGTTTGTGTTTTGTACAAACCCTCCATATGTAACAGCACTGAAGTTTTCAGTTATTCATTATCTGTTTTTCTCTGAAGGACTACCATCCAGTGTACAAACACATCATAAACATGCAAATCATATGCATCGTTTTCATGCACTGAGTACTGATGCAACAGAAATAATGCCTCTTTAAAGGTGACGTTTGTAATCTGTGCCACTTGCAAATATAACAACTGTTTTCAAGTAAGATGGTCTGCCATTGTTCAGACTTCCCTGGATGACACTCAATATTTTAGAATAATTTGATCACTAAATTCTACAAATGAATCAAGCTTTCCAGAAATTTGAACAATATTTTTAAATGATTAATTTTTTTTTTAATTTACATATTAATGTATTTATATTTACATTATGCTCTGTTGAAAATAACTATGTTCTGGGTCCCAGAGATTTAATAATAGATGTAAAATAAGCATTATATATAACTTATATCATAATCTAAAAAATAATATAATTTCTCTTTTTTTTCCTTCACATAAGTCATCAAAAAATATATAATTTCATCTGACCTACCCAAAGCTAATTTAATTTGGTTACTGAATTTAGTTTATAAATCACATCAAATTATTAAGTCATCAAGTAATGTTTTTGTTAGTTTGTTTTTTACCTGTATTTTTAGTTTTATAAAAAAAAACACATCACCTTTTAAACTGAGGACATGGCACCTTCCAGGTACAAATTAACCAAAATAACACTCATGTACCAAAAGAGAACAGGAACTGCTGGAGAGTAAAGCTGACAGACGGTTATTCTGTTCTTTTTTTTTTTCAGAGGAACAACACTATTAATCTGTTCTGTCAGTGACCTTGCAAGACAAACACAAAAAGCACATGGACCAACAATCCAACAAACATGCTCCTTGGTCAAAACAAACACACACACACACACACAGTGAGAAGGGGCTGACGCACTGCTGAGCGTGAGCATCTGTGTTCTGTTGACGGAGAGCTGTAAATCGTGGTGGAGCACAGTGGCACATGGAAAGAAAGAAAGAGTAATGAAAGATCAGACCATTCCTCTACAGCGGCAAAAATGAAAGCCAACAAACGGCGGCAGATTCATCCATCTCCAGATCACCTCATGAGTTAACCTGACTTCACCCCACATGTACAGGGAGGGGAAGTTAAGACTCCAGAGAGGAGGGGGATGAGAGCCAAGGAATTGAGGAAGGAAACTGCAATGTCAGGTCTGCAGAGATTCCAGGAAGGGCTAAAACTTGAATTAAATAGCTTATTACAGAAGAAAATATAAGCATTGAAGTCTTTAATTTACCTGTCAAAGGAGTCTTCAGTAAACGTACAGAGTTCTTCACCCTCTTATTCACACGTCTCAATTCAACCAGCTGCTGCTATATATAAAAAAAAAAAAAAAAAAAAAAAAAAAAAAAAAAAAGCAATGAAGGGAATATCAACTGGAGCTCTGTTTAATGATTTTTGTGATTATTTCTCATAGATTGATTATAATGTGCGCAGGTAAAAGTGTGATTAAATAAAATGATAACCAAAGCGAAGCTCATTATGTCACATTACAATGTAAACAGAAATTGAACCAAGTTTAATATACAGCTAAAATGTTTTTATTTATTAACTGCTAATTAATTAACTGGATTTTTGCTAATGTAAATGTAATTCAACTTTTTTGTTTTAATTTTTTTTTTTATTGTTGCCGTTACTTTACCGAGCTTTTAGAACAGACAATAAAATTACATTTACATTTACATTTATTCACTTAGCTGACGCTTTTATCCAAAGCGACTTACAATTGCCACATATGTCAGAGGTCACACACCTCTGGAGCAACTAGGGGTTAAGTGTCTTGCTCAGGGACACATTGGTGTCTCACAGTGGATTCGAACCCGGGTCTCTCACGCCAAAGACATGTGTCTTATCCACTGCGCTAGCACCACCCCAAAAATGGAGTAAAGGCACAATTAAACTACTTTTTTTAAAAACAGATGAAGTAGCATTGTAACTGTATACCAGGATGTACATTTTTATCTATTTTTATATAGTTTGATCAGGGTATTTCTGTGATTTGCTTTACTTTTGAAACATACGGTGCAAATAGCAAGTAAGACGGAGCTTACTCAAATAAGCACTAAACTAAACTAATATAAAATAATGAATTTTCCAAACAGAATTGTTGCAATACATACATGTGACATTGCCTTTAAATTGGTGAAAACAAGGCATCTTATAAGACAGCATAATTATGGTTC
This sequence comes from Carassius carassius, assembly GCF_963082965.1. Lineage (NCBI taxonomy): Eukaryota > Metazoa > Chordata > Actinopteri > Cypriniformes > Cyprinidae > Carassius > Carassius carassius. Next base: position 28,771,908 of record NC_081767.1, on the reverse strand, counting down.
CTAGCTTCTGGAAAAACATTTCTTGTCAGAATATGAACGTGTATGATGCCTTAGAAACAGAAACTGTGCCATTTTACTGCAACTTTCTCTCTTTGTATTTACATGCATGTTTGCTTTTGAGTCGCTGTTGCAGTGGTCTTGTGTGGAAAAAAAAATAAAGACAAAAACACTAAAAAAAAAAACAATTCACTAACAATGATCAGTCCTGCCACCATTCAAGGGGAACATTGCTGGAAAGCCACAACTGATAAACAGTCACCACACAGCAGACAAATGCACACCTATATCCCATGATTAAGACTTCAGTATTATTACATCAGAATCACATAACCTCCCACTCACAGACACAGCACCTGGGAAAACCACTGTGGCTGTCTTCAGAAAAACTGATTCAAGGAATAATATCACATTTGACATAATGCTATTTGTGAGATTGCTGTGTAATGAAACAAACAATGTCCTCCTCCAGTTTCATGTGAATTAATCATCCTAGATCACTCGAAGAGCGATTAGGCTGCAGGTGAGTGAAGCAACTATTTAATACTCACTTATTAAAACCCAAAATGGAGCATTTAATGAGTGAGGCCTTTAACTAATGGCCACTCTGAAATAACGAAATGTGTAAGTAATGAAATACTCCAGTGCGGGTTAAAAGCTACATGTAGTGTTGTAAATCGAATGGGAGCACGGGGTCTTTTCAGGATCAGTGGTGAGTTAATAGGTCCTCGAGTGGGTGGATGAGTGTGTGAATAATCTGTGATGGCCTTGACAAAGCCCTGTGGACACAAATCCACTCTCTAAAAAGAATAACAAGCACCACTGGAGGCTATTCCAAAAGGGTAAACCAAAAGTTTAGGTGTGAAAGCACTGATCCAGAAACACAAATACATGCATGCAAAAATAAATAAATAAAATCATACACACACACACACACACACACACACACACACACACACACACACACACATATTTATACATATATATATACATACATATATATATATATATATATATATACACACATATTATCAAGCCTGCATTTATTTGATCAAAAATACAGAATTTTTTTTTAATATTTTGAAATATTACAATTTAAAATAATTGTTTTTAAATTTATTATACTTTAAATTATCATTTATTTCTGTGATGCAAAGCTGAATTTTTAGGATCATTATCACATGATAGAAATCATTCTAATATGATGATTCATTATCAAAGTTGGAAACAGTTCTGCTGCTTAATATTTTTTCAGAACATGTGATACTTTTTTAGGATACTTTGATGAATAAAAAGTAAAAAATAAAAATAAAAGAAGCTATGATTTTAAAATATAAATATTTTGTAAAACAATATACACTACTGGTCAATAATTTGGGGTCAGTAATTTTTTTTTTCTTTAAATAAAATCAATACTTTTATTCAGCAAGGATGTGTTAAATTGATAAAAAGTGATAGTAAAGAAAATATATTATTAGAATATATATTATTAGAATTGTTTATTTTTATTTTGAATAAATGCTGTTCTTTTTAACCTTTTATTCATCAAATATATTAGACAGCAGAACTGTTTCCAACACTCATAATAAATCAGAAGTATTAGAATGATTTCTAAATGATCATGTGATAGACTGGATGTTACATGTGACACTGAAGGCTGGAGTAATGATACTGAAAATTCAGCTTTGCATCACAGGAATAAAATTATAATTTTTTTAAGTATATTCAAATAGAAAACTATTATTTTAAGTTGTAATAATATTTCACAATATTACAGTTTTTTCTGTATTTTTGATCAAATAAATGCAGGCTTGATGAGCAGAAGAAACTTCTTTCAAAAACATTAAAAATAGTAATGTTTCCAAACTTTTGGTCTGTACTGTACATATATACACACACATATACATATATATACACGCATATACATATACACACACACACACACACACACACACACACACACACATACACACATATATATTAATATATTAATATATATACACACATATATATATATATACATACATATATATATATATATATATATATATATATATATATATATATATATATATATACACATACATACATACATACATACACATATATATATATATACACATATATATACATATATATATATGTATATTAGTGCTGTCAATCGATTAAAAACTTAGATTAATCACACATTTTTTCTGTGATTAATCGCAATTAATCGCAATAAAAAAATAAATGTTTTTGTACGTTTTTAATATATTTTTTAATGTAATAATTTCACAGTTAATCAAATTAATGTAGAAACAACATAAAGACAGTATATTTTAAATACTTTTTATGAATGAAGGCCAGTATTACTGATATTAATACAGCTACTGATTTATTTTTATTTTTTTTACATTTATTATTAGGCTTCAAAAATATAACAGTTTTTAATTTAAGTAAACTTAAAACAATGCTAACATAAACCCATAATAAATGTCATGTTTACTCCTGCCCTTCCTGTCTTAACAGTTAGGAAATATACAGAAATTTAATAAAGTTATCAAAGTTATATGCAGTCTGCACTGCATAAACTATAAATTAAATAGTTAATCCTTATTAAAGCTACAAAAGTTATTTAGTCAAGAGCAGCGAGTCATTTTCTCTGTTCCCTTTGTTCTTTAACTTTACTGACAGGAAGCTTTATTGGCTGCTGTCCCTTTAAGAGCAGACAGACACGCGGATCTCACCATTTATATACTGTCTATGGATCTCGCCTCATTCTCTCACAACTCTTTTTGTTCATTTTAGACTTTATATAAATCATTTAAGATTGCTCTTATGAGGATAATCGACAAAACTGGCACTTTGGGATGTTTATTGTTAGTTTAAGCGCTTAAGAGAACTGGATTCTGGCGCCCTGTCTATGCATTGTGTGTGTGTGTGTAGGTGTGTATGTGTCACATAAGGGCATTCACAGACAGCGCATTCTCTTTTGTCTTGCCGTGCTTGAAATGTTTAAAAGCATTTAAATGAATAAGAGCGTGATCATATAATGTAAAGCTAGCCAACGGATGGCAGAAAATACGGATGCTGCGCTAATTGCGTTAAATATTTTGACACGTTAAACCAGACAAAAATTAATCGCATGCGTTAACGCGTTAACAGCACTAATATATATATATATATATATATATATATATATATATATATATATATATATATATATATATATATATATATATATATATATATATATATATATATATATACACACACACATACACATATATAATTTTTTTTTAAAATGTAAGTCTGGGGAGATATCATTTACTCTGACATTTAAAGAAAAGAAAAAACTGCACAAAAATGCTTTATCTCTCAGTCACAGATAATCCAAAAATATGAATCTTTCCTACATCTTTTCCGACAAATATTCTGCATGTTTTCTAGAATAATGGACTGACACAGCTCACATACGGACACATCTTACCCTACACAGAAAAGCCACACACACAGCTTATTTGCTCAGTAATGGCGACCTGAGCTTTCAAATTAATCAAAGCCCAAATGGTCTTACGATCAGAATAAATTATGCTTGTTTATAAATCAAATGTTGTGTTGACACAAACTTTCATTTATTTAATTGTGTGCCAAATGGCACTTCAATGCCTGCAGTCAGAGGGCATATAATCACTTAATGGAAAGTTATTAGTGTTGCAGCCTGGCTAAATGACCTAAGAAAAATCAATTTTGTTATTTTCTTTAAAAGCTTTAAGCATATCTTTTTAAGCTTGCATCACAGACTTTTGAGTGGACTAAAGTTATCAAGACGCAAACAGCATACCAATAGCAGGACTAGGTGTCTACAATGTAGCACAGAGGCCCAAATCTGCGGTAAGTCTAAATCAGAGGAATGTCTTTATAGCCCTGCAGTAACCCAGCGTGCACTTTTAAATGGTAGTTTTATAACCTCACCATCCTCCAGATTAAACCATACAGTTACTAAGACTGGTGGGTGACATTGTTAACTTCATGTGACAAATAATTACTCTACATTCTCTAAAACTCAAGGGTCAAGCAGAGGGTCTATAAAAAAGAAATTGAATTACGTATGAAGAAACTATTCTGAATATTATTTTGCTCAGAGGTTGTATATATGATTTAACGTGCAACATGAAAAAGCCACATGTTAACTTTACTAGAACCATTTAAGAGACTCTACATTTCAGCATTTCAATCTGGAGAAATAGTATGAATATCAAAATATCACAAACGTACCTATACATACATTTCACTGCAGTTTCCAGGTGAAATGAATACTAGAGCCAGTAAAAATCTTTTAAAACTAATTATGATTACAGGGAAATACTATCAATAAAAAGGTTTTTTTTTTGCGTGGTTCTGTTCACAATACACAATTAACATACACTTCCATCAATGGTAGTTCCTATAGTGCTGTTTCCCAAAAATAGAGTTCCTAGAACTATTCCTAGTTCCTGCCTACCATTCCTAGTTCCTGCGGTGTGAACATGCCAAAAAGTGGGTACTTCCACCAATAGGTCTAGGAACTATGAAAAGGTTCCTCTGGTGCACAAAATGTTCACCTTTTGAAAAAAGTTCCACCCCAGTGACAGCTTTTGTACCTTATTTCTGAAAGTGTCCTATCCTTTGCCCTTGATCACACCACTGCAGTCATGACAATACCTGACAAGCTTCTATTCAGATCTCAATAAAACCAAAACTCTTATATACACTTCCAGGGACACGTGAAGCACCAAAATCAACTGCCAAATGCTCACCCATCTACAAACAAACAGCCAGAGCTTTATTGCCTTTACAAAGACATCAAGGTTATGGTGTGTGTGATTTACAGTGGGCCTCCTTGCTTGTATAATGACATGTCTGTGAGGCACTGCGCTTTACATTTAAGCCTTCACCATTTGAGACTAAATACATTTTAAAAGTGCTTCTTTGCCCTCTATGTGGTCTACCACCATAAAAACAGACTATTTATCAGCAGCAGGACTGAAAAAAAGTGCTTTCTGATGCAAAAAATTTGTTTGTTTTTTTTCCTAGTACTGAGCATCAATTTAAATTCACATTTTATTGTTGAATAAAAAGGCTGAGGAGGACAATTACCCTTTCCATTTTCTGGATGTGCTTATTTTTGTTTCTTCACAATAGGTCTTTGAGATCAGCACAACAGAAATGTCTATGTACTGAGGCAGCCGGCCGTTGAGTGGATAAAGTAAATATAAAAGGTAGATCTTCGAATATAAATAGAAAAAAATAAAAAATAATAAAAAAATCCTCCTCCAATCACAGTGCAATGATTTCTCACCTCCCTGTGAATTAGTAGCCCGATTAGGGAGCAAATCCTGCCTGTCAGCTACAGATGATAACGTAGCTTCAACTTTAATGTCATAACACAACTAATCCTCTTTGACGCAGATCACCAGCAGACAAAAGCAGCTCTTGGCGGACTGATGTGCCTATCTCCTTTCTGCTCTTTCTCTCCCTTTCTCCACCTTCACACTGTTCCAAGTGAAGTCTTCACCCACACCCTGACATCTCCACTGCTGATGCTGTCAATGCCTGTTCATTATTAGAATTACAGACAGATAAGACGATAGAACGTTAGATAGAACAACAGAATGATAGATAAAAAGATGACAACGTAAAACAGAACGATAGAACGAAAGATAGAATGACAGGCGGGACAATACAATAACAAAGAATGACAGACAGAACAACAGAATGATGAAAGACCGAACAATCAATAGATAGAACAGAATGATATCTAGAAAAAAAACGTAAGAATGAGAAAATTATCAAATGACATGGACAAATATAAAGAAAATAACAGAGCGATAGAAGAACAGAATGCATAAATTATAAAAGATAGAATGATCACTCTATATCTATCAATCATCATTTGGTTGCCTTGTCATTATCTCATTCTACCTGTCAGTCGTCTGTCTGTTGTTCAGTCGGTCTGTCATTCTCTTTCTGTCTATTGAATGTTATACTGTATCTTTCTTTTGGCCCTTTCATCATTCAGTCATTCTATCTACCATTCTGTCAAACGATTAAAAAAAACAGAATGGCAGAATGACCGATAGAATGATTGATAGATACAACGGCAGAACAATTGACAAACATATGAAAAATGACAGAATGATAGAACATCAGAACCCCAAAGACAGAAGACTCAAACTATTGACAGAACGATAGGACAGAATGACAGGACAATAGAATTTTAGAAAAAGTTAGAATGATAAAATGATAAAGATAGAAAAATAGAACATTCGAAATGCAGAAAAAATAGAATGAATTAGAATTAAACTACAGAATGATACTACTGACAGAAACAATGATAGAACAATGACAGAACAACACAATGAAATAGAAATGACAGACAGAATGGCATATCATCAGAAAGACAGCAGAACAACAGAAAAATAGTCAGGTATACAAAAGATGCGAATGGGGTTGTTTAATGATCAGCATGCTGTGAAGGTACTGTAACTGCACCAGGCTTCACTTTCCATGAGGGTACATCTTCCAGTGCTTTGCTCATGGACCCAGTAAACAGGCCACCTCAACTCTGTGCAAGTCTGAAACTCTCACAGAGGGCACATCAAAAAGGAGATGCCATTACTGCTCATTTCACCATAAAGCAATAGCCTAAAACCTCCACTGATCATGGCTCTTAGCTGCACTTAGAGAGGATTTCAGAAATGTCTGCCTAAAACAATACAAATGTCCTCCATGACTTTTTGGCTTTCTTGTTTCTCTGTCTCTCCCTCTATTTAGCTCTGTTGGTTTTATTAGAGCTCACTTTTCATATCTTTTTGCACCATTGCCATTTTCTTTCTTTCACTTTCTCTCTTTTCTTTAAGCCCCACATCAATGGGATAAGCTGTCAAAATAGAACCAATTATTGCCTAAAGATCAAGTGTGCAATTTAGAGATTGGATGGAAAAAACTAAACGCTACAAAATAATCACTCCCAAGAGGTGAAAAGACAATGCAGACCTTAATCATAGAATTTCAAAATACCCCTTTAACCCAGTGAACCTGATCATTCACTATGGCATCGAAGTGTTTCTTTCCCTATAGTTTCTTGCTTTGATTAACCAGCACTGGTAAATGGCAATGCAGCAGTGCAGGTTTTTGCACCAGGTAGTTATAGGAACGCCCAGAAACATATTTTCCTCTAGGGCTATTTTCCTGGTTGCATTCATAATGCCAGTAGAAACTCTGAAAGTATGTAAATCAATGTCAGGAACTGGAGGATGGTTGATGGAGAAGTGCCTGGACTTCGGCATCAGTCCATCTATGACTGTTGGAGTATGTAAACCATGTTTACACAGCTTTTTAAAAACTGTGAGTCCCAGTGCTCCATATGGCATGTGTTTGGCTGATCAACACATACGTATATATCACTAGTAGTTAGACCCTACTCTGAAGTAATCCCACCCAAAGGTGTTTCTATAACTAAAATCATTCCCAGTTCCTTCGGTGCGATCATGTCAAAAAGTGGCTACTTCCGCCAGTGTTTATAGGAAAAATAAAAACAGTCCTCTTGGGCAAAACCTCCTAATGTGTGATGACAAACATTGTACAGAAGTCATGCTGCACCATGTGCATGCAAAATAATGTGATAATTGATAATTAAATTTAGGATTAAATCTCATCAATGTGCTGTGAATTAATCTCTATAAAATGCAAAGTGTGCTCTAGACTATAAGGTCACAAACTTAATTTCATGAATCATATCAAGGTTAAATGAGAGACTTTGTCAATGTTAGAATAAACATTAATTGTCCATTAAAAGCCGTTCATTGCTGGTTATTATGGAGAGACTTTCCTTTATATATTTTTACATAAAAGAGATTTATACATGCGTGAATACGGTTAAATCAATGGTTAGGATGCAGTACAGTACATGCAGTATGTACTATTGATAATAAACAAACCTTTTTTATTAAGTAATTAATTTAAAAAAATAAATGTAGTTTATTTTTTTCCCCAGCAAAACACAAAAGCATTCAAATTATTTTTTTTCATTCACTGAAAGTCAGTGGGGTCCAATGCTCTCTGAACCCTTAAAGTCCAACAAGATTTGGATCAACAAGAAACATGAGAGTAAATGATGAAAACGTTCAATTTTTGGTGAAATGTGTTCATGGACGGTCTAACACTCACTGCACAAAACAATGTCAAGAGCTGGCAAAATTTTAAAATGCAACACAATCTGTAGGTTTGCAAGTGTTGCAAAGGTTCTTTATTTGTGCACTAGGGAACTGGGTTTCTACACTGAGCCTTTCAAAGGATGATCTAGTTGCTGCGTTGCCAAAGCTTGTGAGGTTCATCTCAACACATATTAAAAAAACTTTCAAGAGTTTCATCTGAGGCTGTTAGTAGAAAAGCAAACAAGATATCCTCAGGCACAATTGTAGTATAGCAGTATATAAATACAGGAATATTGATTTCAGATTTACCCACCTCTAAACATCATGTAAAACCATTAAGCACTAAATTATATTGGTTATAGCCATTTCTTATCAGACAGAAACAGGTCTTCATAAAGGACGCTGCTTATCGCCTCAGAAAACCGAATACTTCATAGGTAATTCCAATCTTAGGACGTTTCTGTAATCTAGATAAAATGATATTTAAAATGATAATCACAAATGAATATGATTAGCCACAAGGTGCTACATTGTCTGGTAATCTAGACAATCATTTACACCTGAATAATCATAATGAGAAACTTTAACAGCCATTGAATTAAAAATTCACAAGGAAAAGGAGAATTAACATTGTACCTGATCAAGCCATTAAGCCCTACCATGTCCGGCCTTTTTCAACCTAATTTGCATTCATACACTTATTCACTAATAAAATACTTGCAATTTGTGGTTGATCACTGTACACATTGTCAAATGGCCCGTTCCTCTCAAAGTGTGTGGTTATTCTCCAAAGTGAATCACTAATCCACACTGTATGTAATTTAAGAAATCATCCCATCCCATCCATATACTGATTAGCATCTTTTTAAATAACCAATCTTCTAATAAATTAAGTTAAATCCAGTCAAATGCACGTATGTTAAAGTGCCCCTATTATGGATTTTTGAAAATTACCTTTCATGCAGTGTGTAACACAGCTCTAAGTGAATAAAAACATACTGCAGAGTTTTAAATCTGAAAGTGCACCGTGTATAAAGTTATTGTCTCTTAAAAGAAAGAGTCAACTCTGAATCATTGAAAATAGTCTTTTTTAAAACTCCAAATTCCAAGCCATTTCATGCTGACATTAACATGAAACATTAGCATACTGCCCGCTCACTTGTTGGTCTTTTCATGCTGGTCTGAATGAAAAAGCTAATTCATACCTTGCCACTAGGTGCCACTTTCGGAGCGGTAAAAATAGCGTTTTCCCTGGTAACGCTATACACAAAGCAGCATTGTGCTCAAAAGCGCTGCTTTATCAGGCATTACAGGCATGGTGAAATGGAAATGAGACCAATAAGACCAATGACCGCAGATTAGCGTCAAGCAAAGGAAGGGTTTGGAAAAATTTATCATTAAACGAATTGTTTGGAAATCGTTGAGCAAATAAGGGACCTACAATAATGTACAGTATTTGAAATATAATGTGTTTTTGGAACATTAATGCATGTCAACATATTCTATTACACCAAAAAATTAAAAAAAAAAACATTATCTTTAAAAAAAACATCATATGACCCCTTTAAAATAAAACCGTAATAATTTGAAATATTATTGATTTAACTGTATTTTTGAATATAAATGCAGTCTTAATAAGCCTAAGAAACTAAAAAAAAAAAAAAAAAAAAATCCTCTATTGGGAGCTCTACAAGCTGCTCTGTACATCTAACTCAAATTTTAATGTGTTTCCTTTCAAATTAAAAATGCAATAATGTCCAACACCCATCAGCTGCCACTATTAATGCAACTGTCCATCTGCTTGAACAACTCTATTTGACATCCAATCTAGAATACATAATCAAAAACTCTTTAAGATTCATTCTGAGTTCTTTCTGGCTCCATTTAAAGTGTGTAATATCTACACCACCAGCAGCACAGAACAGAATTGCAAAACATGTTTCCTGACCACTTCTCCCACCTACCATTGATCGGGGAAATAGATAATTCTGTCCTGAACTCACTGCATTGAGTCAGTTTACATTACATGCGTTAGGTTATCAAACCAAGAATAATCTTTATTGATAATGTAATTCCATCTCACTTTGTTTTTGTTTTTTTTATTTTGGTTAAGGTTGATTTAATGGATTATGTCTCTAGGTTTTGTTTCTGCACCCAAACTTTCCCTTCACACAAATTCCAGTACAGCATAAAGCAAACAAAAACAAAACATGACTAAAATACTAATGAGGTTCTGCAGTTCAGAGCTGCTTTATATTATGACCACTGTTGGGAACGTCACTTTAAAAAAGTAATTAGTTATAGTTACTCACTACTTGTTCCAAAAAGTAACTGAGTTAGTAACTGAATTACTCTATAATAAAAGTAACTCGTTACCAGGGAAAGTAACTATTTGCGTTACTGTAAAAAAAAAAAAAAAAGTTGCTATATGTCAAAGAATATGTCATATAGTTTTGATTTTAGCAGTTTTCACAAGTCAGTTGAAATAAGTAGAACAGACAGGTGTTCGTACATAACTTTCGAGATTTATTGCACGTCAACAGACAGCAAGAGTTTTATCCTGCACTCTTTGTAAGAAAAGTGTTTTCGGCCACTACCTTTGTAGATGCGTGTGTATCACATTACATGTACACATTACATGCACGTTCTTGCCTTTGACTACAATGAATTTGAAGTAGTGCTTATATCTCCACCTTGAGCCAACTTTTCATCGGATTGCTCCTGACTCGCCATTTCTGCTGCTGCTGCGAATCTCTGTGTAGCTGTTGCGTGTGTGACTGTGTGTGTTTTTGGCGCCGCTGGCGCGTGTGTGTAAAAACACTGGCTCTGATTGGCTACCATGAAACACATGACTCTGCCTTAGCCAATCATAATCGCTTATCTCATTATTAACCCACCTGCTCACTCGCTGTGTGAGCCAGGGGTGCGTTCGGATTGCATAATAAATCAATGCATAGTAACGCACCGCATTTAACGTTCAGTAACATTAACGGCGTTGTAACGACGGGAAAGGTAATTAGTTAGATTACCCCGTTACTGAAAAAATAACGTCGTTACCTAACGCCGTTCTTTTAAACGCCGTTATTCCAAACACTGATTATGACGTCCTCCTCTCTGAAAGGACAATTGACTGATTGAAGTGTCTCTTTTAACAAACCCACTAACTTGTTATTTTGCCAGTTGTTGTCGTTTTTGCACAAACTTTATTCAATCAGCAGTCAATCTAATACAACTTCGAGATTGGAAACTATATTAGACGCCCTGCGCAAAAGGTTCTCCCTCAATTCTCAGAAATGCAGTATGAATCGAACTGACAATTTTAAAAATGGTTAATGTTAAATAAGATGTAATCACTAGCTGTGCAGCATTTTTTCCTTCTGTCTATCTTGAGGACCCATGTGATATAGATGCTATATTGTAATACATACAGGCTAAAGCGTCTTATAAAGGCCATGGATGTTAGTCTGTGATAGATCAATACGAGGCAAACTCAGTCCTTAGAGAATGGGACAATCGAATTGTATCTCACACTCTGTCAATTGCAGGGGAGAGGCGGTCCTTTCTGCATTGGGGATTTAAGCAATTGCTCCTATGGTGGAGAACTGAAAAAGAAATAATGAGACATATACAATCTTTTATCCATCACCACACATACAGGGCTGGTGGAATGTTTCTGCAACTTTAAAAACAACATTGCTGTAGAAAGTTGAATATCTTGTTGAGAAGTTGAGAATATCTTAAAGGCAGAGTCACACTGTAGTCCAGAGGAGATTGGTGGAAACTTATACATGAAAAAAATACACAGAGTGGCTTAAAATACAATTTTCTTTATCTATTTTAGCCGTCATAAACGTTACTTTTTTTTTTTCTTGTAGTGATGACAGACTTATCATTTGTTATGAATAATCAAGTTCCTAAATTAAATAAGAATATAAATCAATTGAGATTAAATACCTTTCATTTATGAAGTATTTCATTCCCTGGACAATACAAAAAGTCTATATCGCATGGTTATTAAAATATATAATCTTGGCAACATTGACAGTTGTTGCTGAGAAACAGGCTGCATGGGTAAACATGGGCAATATTAAATAGATAAACAGCAGGATGCCAGCTAATTCTAATAAAAGCAATGTGTGTGTCAGAGACAGTGTGTGGTCATTTCTCATAATCAAATGATTTAAACTCTGTTATGACATTCTGGCTGTGTCTGAAACCATGAAGAGCTGCCAATTTGTGTCATTGTAAGAAAGCACACTCTAAACAAAGTGAACTCGCACACACTTCCACTGCATAATGTCTCATGATTTAAGACAAATCTAGGACAAGTGACGTTTAGGGACAATCAAACAAATACTTAAGGAGTTAAATGCTTATATCCAAGTACTTCACCCTTCGCTGGGAGTTTGACTGACAGGTGATCTGACCAATCATAATGCTGAATGTCAGACAAACAAACGAGACAGGAAAATAGTCGGTGGAGTTGAATTGAAAAGGGTGTGTATTGATGTCTTTTCCCATTTGAAACAAGATTCCTTCTGATGTTCATTCATGTTTATTTTGTGCTATAACTAGTAAAGAGGAAGGGACGATCAGTTCACGTGCTGCTTAAACCGAGGGGCTACAGCGATCTGTCATGACATGATTTTTGAACTTGTTTGAATTTCTTAAAAGAAATGACAAATTTTGAAAGCTGAGACTTGTATACCAAACATACTGTACCTTATAATTTTATACCAAATGTAACCTGCTCTTTCTTGTCTGTTGGCACGTTGTCAGTTTCTTCTTTGCTCTGCCGTTGAGAAGAATCATACATGTCCTTGTTCCTCTGTATAATACCTGCAAAAACATTTTGTGTTTCAGACAAAGCCTTTTTAAAATAAAGCCCTGTTACAAAAAGCCGATTAAGAGAAAAAAATAAATAAAAAGCACCTACACAGAACAGACATTGAGAGCAGACAGCTATTATTATGTGAAATAATGTCTGCATAGTTTAAAAATAAATAAATGAGACTGACTGTGCCATTAATTTTACTTTTTTTAATTTCAGGCATTTGGATGATGCAAAACAACTACAAACTACAAAACCAAAGCACAAAGGAAATTAGCCTTGCGTTCTAGCTCAAATTCCCCTGTATATTGCTCAAATGGAAATGGACTGGCACTGAGAAATAGTGAAGCTAGTATACAGCTTCATTTTAGCATTGCAATGCTTATCCCAAAAATGAAATGAAAATTAGCTGTCAGTTTAACATTTTGCCATTTATTATAATTTTGTTCTTCCACTGTGAACGTATTAAAGAAAGACTATTAGGTGTTTAAATAGTTTCTGTTGCTTTGCCTGTGCGAATGGACAAGTCTGCTTAAATTGTGCCTAAATGAGCATGACCAAGCAAGCATATCAAACTTCATCACTTCTCCCAGGACAATGAAAAACAATACAGGGAACCAATTTAGGGCTAAATTAATATCCTCAGATGGTAACGCACATGCTTTTGTCTTCCTTGTTGTTCTTCCTCACGTCTTTCTCCCACACAAACTTTACCATTTCCAACTCCAGCATCACCGACATGCACCACAATCATGCACGCTTCTGCATCATGACATCCATAAATAAACACAATCTTATGAATCTTTAGCCTAATCAGGCATCCCATCCTGCATCATTAATTACTTGGCTGAATAAATAAATGCTGAGTGAATGAGTATTTCCGCCTGTCTTAGTGTCCAGGGCCTCTACACCATTTTTCCATATGGTAATTCATTGTCTACCCTGCCGAAACATATTCAATCAATACCCAATTAAGCAGAGTCTGCCGTTTTCCCTTGAGCAACTGTCCATGAGACAAAGTGCTTGAGGTAGATTTAAATGCAAATGGTGTATAAGGTGTTTTCACACTTGGCGTGATTGTTTGGGTCGAATCCCCTGTGTCTGCAAGTCTCTTTTCACATTGTACAGGTCATCTATGCAAATACCACCACAGGTTACTAGCAAGGAGCTGTTTAACACTTAATTAGACAAGGAATGACTGATGGAGAAGATGGCAGATTGAATGTGTTATTGAAATATTCCGTCTATTGGGAAATTTTTCCCATGCCTTTTGAAATGTCTAGAAAATATATACAGTATTGTTTTACCCTAGTTTTAGACCCATGCTTCTAATCCTAAACTATGGAAATACATTACAAATATATTACTTTTGGATAATTAAAACCATGAAAACTTCAAAAATAAATGATTAAATATTCATTGGATAAAAATGATTTTTTACATTTTAAGAAATTTTCCCAAAATTGTGTATTTGTTTATAAAGGAGACAACAGTGTAAGTAAAGAGTTGGAGATGAAATATGAAATGATACACTGTAAAATATAAATAAATCAATAAAAGATTAAAGTACGTTTTACAAGAAAATACCATTTCAGTCTTCCTACTTCAAAATGTAATTCTTAAATGTGTTACTTGCCATTTCTGTGTAAATATTTGTGAAATTTACTAGCAATTTCTGAATGAAATTCCTTTTTTCCAATGTATGCGTGAAGAGAATGATGAAAAAACTATATAAATAACGTGAATATTTCTGTGCATGATTTCCAAACAAAACATTATTATTAATTTATTCAAATAAAGATGAAAATATTATTGAATATTAACGGAGTGTGAAAATTATTATAATATATATATATATATATATTTAATGTGTTTAAAGTTGTTAAATACAATACACAATTTGTGGTGAAAACAACAGTAGAGTTAAAAACGTTATTAAGAATAAAGAAATAATTATGTAGTAAAATGTGAAAATTACTTTTTAAGAGACTACAATTTTCTGAAAGTCCACAAGTGTCAAATAGACATCATCGGTAGTGGTTAACCTCAGAGAGTAACCCATTTCAAGCATTATGGGTATGGTTCACTGATGCACACCGGAATTCAGAAAACCACTTACACACCAACAACGTCAAACAAGCTGTGGTCTGATTAAAAGCTCGAGTGTGAAAGCACCTTAAAAAGCATACGGCTGCCTCTAGAAGGCCTTGTTTGGTTCTATGCTCTCTGGGTTTGAGTTACGCATGACCTCCCTGTTCTGCGGCCGGAGCTGTGCCGCATGCCTGTGGTCAGGGTGGAACAGGCAGCGCAACGCAGAGATGGTGATATTTAAGTGACCTCCGTTGTCAATATGCTTATCCACCAGCTGAATACACATGAAAACGGATAGGTATATATAAATGAGCATGGGCACAACACCACTAGACCACATCCTGATACAAAAGCGTACTGTAAAATAAGTCCTTAAGCGGTCAAAGCATGCTCAGGAAATGCACTGCAATAGTCATGTAGCCAACACTTTCAAAATACATACAGTACTTATTACAGGGACAACCCCCTTGACATTGCCTGAGGTTAAGTGCTTTGCTTAAGGGCACAAGACCATTGGTGTATGGGTTGCAACTTGCAGAGATCAAGCCACCTTTACAAAACAATACTAAATTGTAATGGTACCATGTACATTGATGGTATAAGATTAGGCAATACTAGAAATGGGAAAACTTGGTAGTCCAACAAACGACATCTGTTTTGCAGCTTTAATCATTTGTAGCAGCAGTGAATTAAAGGGGATTAATGTACAGCTGCAACTTTTCTGAGAGGGATTTAGCATGCTATGCTTTAGTATAAAGCATTCTCGCATGGTAAAACCATCTCTGAGAAGATGCATCTGCCAATTCATTGTCTCAGTATGATTCAGGCTACAAAATCATTTCAGTACCCTTACTGGTGCCTTCAAATTGTATTTACTCTGTGAAAAGCACTCATGATAATACAAATACAGTACACAGGTAAATGATCAAACACACTTCTAAAACGCCTGTCTTGTCAAGGTGTTAATGTAAACGCAGTTGGGTTCAGTGAATGTAAACAGGCAGGAAACAATTGAACATCTGTCAAAATATCAGATCTGTACATTGAGCCATGCAATGTAAACACACCTAACAGAACCGCTGCTCACTATTATGTTGTTAATATTAATCAAATGGCAATATTGGCAAGCAAAACTGAAAATCTTTCACTGCTTACTCCCTTTCTCCTTGACCGTTTCTTCTTGCTCACCCAGGCTGAATTTATTTGACCAAAAATAGACTAAAAATAGTAATACTGTGAAATATTATTACAATTTAAAATAACAGTTTTCTATTTGAATAGATTTTATAATGTAATTTATTCCTGTCATGCCAAAGCTGAATTTTCAGCAACCATTGCTCCAATCTTCAGTGTCACATAACCCTTCAGAAATAATTTTAATATGTTACTTTGGTGCTCTATTATCAATTATTGTTGGTGCTCAGTGATTAACAATGGTTAATGTGATCAAAACTGCAAACAGTTTTTGCTGCTAAATATTGTATTTTTATTAAGTTTTGACTACTGGAATGGAAGTGACAACCCTACAATTATTGTTTTCATGCCATGCAATTAACATGGTAATCCAAGGCACTTAATACAATACTATGGCATTACCATAGACCATGTACAAAAAATAAATAGACTGTAAAACCACTGCACTGTTTTGCTAGCACAGAAACTACCACCTTCAGTTTCAACCAGTACATTAACATAATGACTATCACTGACAACAATGACTCAACACAGAAACACATAAATGCATCCCTAGCCATGCTGACGCCGGCCGGTTCAGCTTGCCTTTGATCTGTTGCTGCAGGTTATCTGGCCCCACACTAATTTTAGCCGGCCTGTTTGGTTACACTAGCCTCTGATGTGCCGGCTTTCAGGCGGTTAAGAGAACAACTAGAGCACCTTTACACACACACACACACACACACACACCAACTTTCTTTGCATTTAAGGAGTCCCAGAGAGAGCAAGAGGTCCTGTTAGATCACATGCACTATTTTTACAAAGCGCACCGCTAGCAGCAGCACTATGAGCAAGGCAACTATGTCGTCAAATATCAGAGCATGAGGCTCATATGAGGCCCAATCAAGAGATGCAGGACTATCTATAGAGGGTCAGGCTATTCATAGAGCCCAGCGAGGCAGTAAGAGATGATTTAAGATAGGTTTGAGAATCTCTATAAATCATGTCAGCATTACGTGATAGTATGTGAAGACATAATTTTAATAGATTTCAACGCTAATCAGAGAATAATCTGATTTATGATGCTTTGGGGCCAGTCTGCTATATCTCTTAAATCCGAAAAGATGTTCCTTATTGAGAGGAAACTTTTAAGGTGTCATAAACTATCATTATTGTAATGTCATACCAGTATCTTTAAAGCCCTCATTGGAGCACTATTTGTCTAAATATCAATACAATCTAACAACAAAGGTATCATAAATTGTGTTTCTTTAATTAGAATCATGCAATAAAAAATGCCAAGGTCCAGGCTGTAGGTTCAACTAAGTCACATACACATTCTAGAGCAAAAAGACCAGACAACGCATTATTAATCATTTTAACCGAAAGGCAGCACTTCCTTTCAAACAACTAGAATTTTGAGCATATTGATTGCAAAAAAATATTTCTTTCAACAGGAGGTCAGTCTGTTTTTCTTTCTTTTTTTCTTAACAAGGTATAATCATTATTGAATGAAAGCAATGTCATGCTTTTGGAAAAGGTATTAGATAAGAGATATTTATTTAAAAAAAAAAGATTTATAAAGATATTTAACAAAAGTCTATGGATTTATTGTGCATAATTTGTTGCTGAATGTTATGTCAAAGATAACTCAATGTCTTCCTTTACTGACATAACAGAGGCCATATGAATCAACAACCAATATCATAACATTACAGTCCAAACCAATTCAGATTTATCAAAGGTGTTTAATTATTTGTGTCTACATGGAATTGACCTGAAATTAAATAGTTTCAGCAACAGTGTGACACTCTATAATTAATAGGGCTGCACGATAAATATCATGCGATATTTAATGCGCATCTTGCAAGTAAAGCCGGTTCTGTAATCAGCGGTAAATCACCATAACCTGCGTGCTTTCACATGGAGCAGCATTTACTACACAGAGCCATTGTTCACTGACAAGATGCGCAAAACCACAATCATATTTTGCGCGTTTTGCGCAGCTTATCAGTGAAATCATTTGAATACTTTTTTCTACAATTTACAATTTAATTTTATTAAAATATTACATGAAATGATTGTAGTTTAATTTTTTTTTTATTTCAATATAAAATTATATTCAAAACAAACTAGAAGGTAAAAATTTTCTTAAAATGGTGAACTCAGAGCATATTAAGTTATTTTGTCTTATACTTATACATGCATATATGACCCTGGACCACAAAACCTTAAGTCTTAAGTGTCAATTTTTTCGAAATTTAGATTTATACATCATCTGAAAGCTGAATAAATAAGCTTTCCATTGATTTATGGTTTGTTAGGATTGGACAATATTTGGTCGAGATAAAACTAAATCTTCTTTGAAATTTCCAAATTAATTCCTAGCAATGCATATTACTAATCAGAAATTAAGTGTTGATATATTTATGGTAGAAAATTTACAAAATATCTTCATGGAACATGATCTTAACTTAATATCCTAATGATTTTTTGCATAAAAGAAAAAATTATAATTTTGACCCATACAATGGTGTTTTTTGGCTATTGCTAAAAATATACCCCATTGACTTAAGACTGTTTTTGTGGTCCAGGGTCACATATGTGCATAGCTTTCAGGACATACTAATTAGATTGACTAGACCGGAATATTTAAAAAAAAATTACAATTTCAGTTAACAGAGATAAAAGGCAAGTACTGTATGCATGAATTCAGAAACAAACAAATCACATTCTCAAACACATTCAGTTGAGGATTCATTTGCATGCTACGGAATACAGCGAGTGCAATAAAGCAGCTGTGGCAGTGTTGAGTGAATGATAGTTCTCTATAACGCTGCTAAGATGAGGGGCGCAGAAGATGTCTACAAGCGGATTTAAAACCCCAATCTTACACACGCATGCACGTGCAAGTTGCACCACCCCTCTATTATTGAAGCATGAGTTACAACAGCGCCACCTCCGGCTTCCATTTCTCATCTCATCATATCTCACCATTCGCTCAATTACATAGAAAGACTCCAACCAAGAGCACTACAAATGCAGCTGTGTGGCTGCTAAAGACGATCCAAATGTTTCCCAATCATTCCTAAACACTCCATGCACTAAAACTATCACCAATCCATTTTAAAGCAGGGTGCCAGAACATTCTTTGAATTTAATCTTTCAAAGCTGCATTCTCCCTCACCAAAATCTCTTTGGACACCGTCTCTTGTTTTATAGCTGCTAAACGCTGCTTTTAATGTCATAATATTCATTTTTAAGGATAATCTGACTTGAACAGGGTGGTTAAAGTGTAACAATTAGCCTCTTTTTCAACTCCACAGGGAATGAAAGGCCTCTTTCATTCAAATTGTAAAACATTAAAATTACAAACATGAAAAAACAGCTATTGTATGCTTTTGTTGAGTGAAATTTCCTCAGTTAGATCCAATAGGACAACATGCAATCATTAAAACTGCTTTTCAAGTAATAAAGCAAGGGTTAAAAGATCAAAAGATCAGAATTAAGTAAATATAATAGATAAAGATTTGCAATTAGAGTAAATGAAATTCAGCTTTTTGTACCATCCCTTGTAATACTAGTAAAGAATTAGTAAAGAATTGCTATGTAAACCCGACTCAATCAACACTGTTCCAAGGACAATAAACAGGAGTGCACTCAAAGACACATTACTCAGTTCTAATGTTATTCTAGCAGTCTGCAGCACTCTGGAAGTGGACTACTATCTCCTAACAGTCCGATGACAACAGGACGTCTTTAAAAATTCACAGGACATGCTCATTACACCAAGCGGAAGAGCTGCATGAGGGTGGAAGGGCCAATTCTCTGTTAACCCAAACCACTCATCATCAAAATGAGCTTCAGCGCTGCAAGATTATAGCCTCAAGGGTAAATATGTAACAGCAACTGATGTGACCTTTTCACAATAAACCGAGATCTTTTCTTTTACAAAACATGCAAGTAGAGGATGAATGAAAAAAGAAAGTGAATTCAAATGTATGGGGCTTGATTTCTGAGCTTATCTGAAGCAGTGGTAATAAGGAAATGTAGTGCATTCTGGGTTTTAGTGATAGTAGAGGGGCTTAGAGGACAACAGCACTTGTCCTTTTCACAGAAGCTGTGCATAAAGGTACATGGGTACAGAAGGGCGCTCCAGGACAGCTCTTAAGAGAATGAGCATCTGCTTCAAAACAAATTCGATATGGGTTGAAGATGCATCGGAGTGCGGACATGAGCCAGAGAAAGGCCGGCTTAGCACATCTGTAAGTGATATGCACAGCACTCCATTGATGTGAATGAGTAAGACTCATTGATTATGCTCTGAAAAGCTCCTTAAGCAAGGCACATGGAATTCATGCAAATTTGCAAACAATGCCACTCACGATAGGACCTGCAGGGGTCAACTCTACACACATACAAACAAACGATTGGTGAAAGTACAAAGCACGTTTTTTGGCACCAAATACAAGGTCAACAGCTGTTTGCATCAGTTCATTTGCACGCAGCACAGACACAAACAAGCACACTAAGGCAACAAGCTGATGCACCCATGTGTGCACACTCTCTCACACTCATCAGTGCCGTGCCACGATCTAGCTCACTATACGGTCTCTGAGGTAGTTCTAGTAATCCAGCTCCACAGGGAAAGCAACTACACCTAAATCCCAAACAGCTGCAGTCGTTCTCTACGGTCAGGATGCTTGGACTTTCTCCTCCTCTTTCTTCACGCAGGAAGAGAATAAAGGACACAAATCCAGAGATGACGACATGTTTGTGGAATGTTTCACAGGAGATTTGATTGTAACTCAAAGATCTCTGGGTCTCTGGGTAACAAATAAAAAGTGGTGCCACATTTTTTTAAATAAACAGCTTTAGAGAGAAGAAAATCTGATTAGTCTATAACCATTTATTCTGTATTTATCACAAGTGTGAAGTACTGTATCACAGAATCCTCTCCTCAGCATTTGGCTATCTTTGCAGTGATGCAGATGGGTTCAATGAAAGCTGGCTACTGTAGCACTGAATATGGGCCAGACATTGTAAAGTGCTGAGCGATGGAAGACATGCTCAGAGGCAGCCTTTTGGTTGCATCGGGTGACTCAAAATATGAACTACTGTACTTCCTCTCTTGTCTTTACAATGTTGATCACAAACTGGAGCTCTAAAAGTGTTTAGGGACTTTTGCCTGTCTTAATATTTGCAAAACATTTTACAAAAGATTTTTTTTTTTTCCATATTAGAAATGCTAAAATAAAGATAAAATGTATAATGAAGTCAAAAAGTACTGATTACACATATGCTAATTCTGCTAGGTATATTTTAACTATTATAAAATGGATAGTTCCGGTCCTTGATTCTGATTGGTTGAGCCGCGTTCGAAGCTGTCATAAATTACACAACAAAAATACATTTTTTTATTTATTTTTTTACTTCTGTGTGTTGTTCGGCAACCACTTTGATTGGAACCACAACTGTTTCTGAGGAACTACATTGTTTGGTGGAAGAATACTGTTTATATTTATATCATAACACTTTATTTGCTCGATTTATTCTGTGAAACCGTTCTACGCATGAGAAATAACAGTTTTATAAAAGCAATAATCCCAGTGAAGCCGTGGTTTACAGTGAATTTATAACAGCACAACTTCTTGGGGCTTACTACTTTAGTAAGCACTACAAACTGCCTGAATTAAACATAAAATGCCAGTAGTTATCAATTATAATTACTAACACACATTTTAAGCTGAAAATTAGTTTTACATTAACTTTGATAGCCCTAAAAGCTACTAACTACATAAACTAGAACAAACTACATATACATTTAAAAATTTATATATATAATAAAATAATTATATAAGAAAATTACACTAGAAATACACAAAATAAAGCAAAAAGTTTTATTAATAAAAAAAATTTAACCTATGATGCCACTTTTTGGATTGATAAAATGTGTACTGCATGATTAGAATAGAATAATACCAATTATAATAATACTGAAATCCATAATTCTGTTTCAAATGTACTAATATCAACTGCTCCATCAAAAAAAATATCAATTCAACAAGTTGAAGCTTGATCAAAGAGATCAAGCAACAGTCCTGTGGTGTGACATGAACATTTCTGACGGGTGACTGTCTAATCTGCTGTCAGTAGAAAAGCCCTCTCAAAGTCTAACACACGAGTAATGCACGGCACAGTAGCACAGCATCATCTCAGCATGTCAACAGCATCCTCTCCATAAAATATTCATTTGCAATAGAATGTTTTCCATTAAACAGTGCGGACTCTCCTATTCAGTGCCACTCCTAATGGGCTACGTAAATGTCTGCTCTTGTGTCGTTTATTGGGGGGGGGGGGGGGGGGGGGTGTTGTAGGAAGTGAGGACTCAAGTTTGCCAACTGCTGTGGAGAAGGGAAAAGGAGAATAAACTCAGAATCCTATGAGTGACATCGCCACAGCTGCAGGGATGTAACGAGGGTTTTGCCCATTAAGATTATGCAAAGAAAAAAAGCTCCAGAAGGTTGTCTAGCGTCACGGACAAGATACGAGTTGAGGATACAGTGCAACATTAAACTAAGAATGAGGCTTTATGTATGAAAAGCAATTAATGGTTTGTGCCCGAGAGCTCATCCAGTTTTTATAATGGAGGAAAGTGTGAAGAAATAAAACAAGAGCAAACAAAAGAGGGAAGGAAGAGACTTATACGGCTGAATTAATCCAGAAAAAAAAAATTTCACAAAAGGCTCATTGATTTTTCTATCTCTCAATGATTCTTTGTATTTTGTTCAATAGTATGTCGAAAAAAGTATGCTTTTGAGCTTCACAGTTAAAAAAAAAAAAAAAAAACCTTTTCAAGAAAGAAAAGCAGACAAAGCAAACCTTTTGTTTTCATAAATACCGTCTCTTATCTGTTGTCATTTACTCACATGTCTCCTTTATTGAAATGTTGTTTTTTCGGCAAACAGTCAAAATAAAGTGCCACTTCTGTGCACCTGAGCAGCAGATGGTGGGCTGATTGAAAAACCTCTCCTGTATGTTGCAAACTCAATAGATCAGGGAAAGGGGAGATGCAGGTGCTGCCTGCCTGCCTGCAGCAAGGTGAATATCTATGATTACCTTTTTATTGTCACCAACGAGATCGCATCCTCAAGGCAACACAGGCTTATCTGAAAGTAATCTTTTTTGAGACTAACCCCGTGGCATGGTGTGGGCGTAAGAGGGCAGGTGGTCCTTGTCTTCACCTTCCGCTCTATAATTAGGACACAAAACGGCTGGTCTCCTCTGAAACTCATGTTGCTGTTTCAGGCACAGATGTGGAGAGTGGTGCATGACCATGTGACATTTAAAAATGAGAGGTTATAAAACTCAGTGAAGAATGCCAATTTTCATCATGACACCAGCACTGTCCAACAATTTACATTTAGACGTTGGCAAAATAAGCTTACAGCTTAGAAACTGACCATAAAAATAACAAACAGCATGCATTTCTCCACCATATATTAGGATCTAAGCCAATAACATAACAGCAAAGGGCTAATAGAGGGCAACAGTCGGGTTCCTGAAGTCAAAATCCCCATTCATTTTCTCTATAGAGAAATTTAAATTTAATTTTTAATTTATTTATTATTTTATCATATTTATTTTCTTACAGACCTACCAAGGGCTATGATATTAACGATTAATGTATGTGAATCTGGTGAAGTCATTCATTTTTTTATGTTTTTGTAAGAAATCTCTTATTTTAACGAAGCCTGCATTTTTTTGTTCAAATCCAAATTTATCTGTTTTCTAAAAGTACAAATTGATGACCTAAGACACGAAACGAGCGGTTTGTGTAAGAAAACGAACAGTATTTATATCGTTTTTACCTCTTGTAAACAACCACATCCAACTGATCTGAGTGCGCGAGTGCTTCCTGATGTGACGTGACTCTGGCTTAGTCTGCGCAAGCGCGGAAAGTTTTTAGTGAAACTGGGAAATTTTTTCTCTTCCCCTGCTCCTCTGACCTGTGGCCTTCCACAAGGCTCTATTTTAGCTCCATCTCTATTCTCTCTGTACATGCTACCTCTGGGTTCTATTCTAAGAAAACATGGTGTGTCTTTTCATTTCTACGCAGATGATACTCAAATCTATCTTCCAGTTAAGAAAAACAACTCCACTGCGATCACTTTTCTTCTCCAATGTTTAGAGGAGGTTAAATTATGGCTAGCCCAAAATTTCCTCTTCTTAAACGAGGACAAGACCGAGGTTATTGTTTTCGGTCCTAATGAGAACTCTCAGTGTATAAGCCCTGAGCTAGAAAGTTTGTCCGTTTTTAGATCCTCACGGGTGCAGAACCTAGGTATTATTATTGACCAACACTTAAAATTTGATAGACATATCTCTTCTGTTATTGGATCCAGTTTCTATCAGCTTCGTTTACTGTCTAAAATTAAAAACTTTCTCACTCCAAAAACTCTAGAAATGGCTGTTCATGCATTTTTTACATCGCGTCTAGATTACTGCAATTCTTTATATTGCGGTATATCTAAATCTCAAATTGCACGACTTCATCTCGTCCAAAATGCTGCAGCCAGACTGCTTTTAAACTGTCGTAAACATGAACACATCACTCCAATTCTTAGATACCTTCACTGGTTGCCGATTTCTCAGAGAATAGACTGTAAAATTCTCCTCTTCATTTATAAATCCCTTCATAACAAAACTCCCGTCTATTTATCTGAACTTCTTCATCCCTATACTCCATCAAGAAGCCTACGATCCTGTGACCAGGCTCTGTTGGTGGTCCCTCACGTTAGGCTAAAGCGTAGAGGGGAGCGTGCATTTGCGGTGGCTGGGCCACGACTCTGGAATACCCTGCTTTTAGAGATCAGACTGGCCCCTTCCTTGTCTATTTTTAAGTCCTTGCTAAAAACTTTTTTATTTTCCTTAGTGTACTGACTACTGTGATACACTAAATTTTGAAATGGGTGGTTTTAAATGTTTGTCTGGTCTATTTTTCATGTATGTGTAATATTCTTGCTCTTCTGTAAAGCACTTTGGTCAGCCGGGAGGCTGTTGTAAATGCGCTATACAAATAAAATTTAAATTGAAAGCCCCGGAAGTGATCTCTCGCACGTGTACATCACGACTGTCACGCCCTTCTGAACTCCGGAGCCGAAGGTAATTTCATCGACTCACTCCTTGTACGCCACCTGAACATTCCTGTCCTGCCTGTGTCTCTTCCCATCCATGTCACTGCACTCAACGGCCAGGAACTGCTTCACGTCACTCACTACACTGAACCCATCACTCTGCTCACTTCAGGCAATCATTGCGAAACCATATCCTTTTTTTCTCATGGACTCCCCCATAGCTGCCATTGTCTTAGGTCACCCCTGGTTAATGAAACATAATCCACGAGTGGATTGGGGTTCCAACACAGTCACATTGTGGAGTGAAAGTTGTCATGAGTCTTGTCTGGTTTCTGCTTGTCCTGTTGTCCCTGTCTCTGTCTTTCAGAAGGAGAACATGGTATTAACAAACGTGCCCGCAGAGTATCTGGACCTGAAGGAGGTGTTCAGTAAGTCCCGTGCTGCTTCTCTGCCTCCGCATTGTCCCTACGACTGTGCCATAGACTTAGTGCCAGGTAAGTCTCCGCCTAAAGGCAAATTATACTCTCTTTCTATTCCAGAGAGGGAGGCCACGGAGAAATACATTTCTGATTCCTTGGCATCTGGGTTCATCCGCCCTTCCTCTTCTCCAGCGGGGGCGGGATTCTTTTTTGTGGGTAAGAAAGGTTGGTTCTCTGCGACCTTGTATTGACTACCGAGAGCTGAACAACATTACGATAAAGAACACCTATCCATTACCACTTATGTCTTCAGCTTTTGAGAGGTTACAGGGAGCATCTGTATTCACAAAATTGGATTTACGTAATGCTTATCATTTGGTCCGCATCAGGAAGGGGGATGAATGGAAAACCGCCTTTAATAACCCTAGAGGGCACTTTGAATACTTGGTGATGCTGTTCGGGCTCTCCAACTCGCCAGGGGTTTTCCAAGCACTTGTTAATGACGTGTTGAGAGATATGGTAGATCAGTTTATATATGTTTACCTGGATGACATACTGATTTTTTCTTCATCTCTCCAGGAACACGTTCAACACGTCAGACGAGTGCTCCAGAGATTACTTGAGAATGGTCTTTTTGTCAAGGCGGAGAAATGCGTATTCCATGCACAGTCTGTTCCCTTCCTAGGGTATATCGTCTCGTCCGAGGGAATACGTATGGACCCTGACAAGGTTAAGGCTGTGATAGATTGGCCATCTCCAGATTCCCGTAAGGCCCTACAGCGGTTTCTGGGGTTCGCCAATTTCTATCAGCGTTTTATTCGCAATTTCAGCCAACTAGCCTCACCTCTGACGGCCTTGACCTCTCCCAGTACTCCGTTCAGGTGGTCGGACGCAGCTGAGACTGCGTTCACTAACCTCAAAAGCCGCTTAGTTTCGGCTCCCATCCTTGTGGCCCCTGACCCCACACGGCAGTTCGTGGTGGAGGACGACGCATCAGAGGTGGGGGTAGGAGCAGTGTTGTCCCAACGTGCTTCCTCGGACGATAAGGTACATCCTTGCGTGTTTTTTTCCCATCGTTTATCTCCTGCTGAATGCAATTATGACATTGGTAACAGAGAATTGTTGGCCGTCAAATTAGCTTTAGAGGAGTGGCGTCACTGGCTGGAAGGCTCAGGAGTACCTTTCATTGTTTGGACCGATCATAAGAATTTAGAATACATTAGAACTGCCAAAAGACTCAATTCCAGGCAGGCTCGGTGGGCACTTTTTTCGGTCGCTTTGATTTTACTTTATCGTACCGCCCGGGTTCCAAAACTGTCAAACCCGATTCTTTATCACGTCTTTTTGATCCCTCCGTCCGCCCGGTGACTCCCGAGTGTATTCTACCTGAGAAAGTAGTGGTCTCAGTACTCGTATGGGAGGTCAAGTCGAAGGTCAAGACGGCCTTAGAAGGGGTAACGCCTCCGCCCGGTTGTCTACCGAACCATTTATTTGGTTATTTGGCCGGAGGAGTTAAGGTCCGAAGTCATTCAGTGGGGTCACTGCTCTAACGTTGCTTGTCATCCAGGGATAAGTCGAACTAATGGGTTAGTTAAACAACGATTCTGGTGGCCAATTATGGCTCGTGACGTCCGCGATTTTGTTTTGGCTTGCTCAGTTTGCGCCAGTGGTAAGTCATCTAACCGTCCTCCTGATGGGCTCCTTCAACTGCTGTCTGTCCCTTCGAGACCCTGGTCCCACATCAAACTAGATTTTGTTACCGCCCTCCCGCCCTCTAATGGCATGACGGTCGTTTTGACCGTAGTGGACTGGTTCTCGAAGGCGGCACATTTCATTCCCTTGCCCAAATTACCGACAGCCAAGGAGACAGCGGTCACTGTCCTAGATCACGTCTTTCGGCTTCATGGCCTCCCAGTAGACGTGGTTTCTGACAGGGGATCTCAATTTATATCCAAATTTTGGAAAAAGTTTTGTAAATTGCTAGGAGCCTCAGTTGTCTTCGGGTTATCATTCCCAAAGTAACGGGCAGTCTGAGCGAGCCAACCAAGATTTAGAGAGAACGTTGCGATGTTTGGTCTCCAAGAATCCTTCTTCCTGGAGTCAACAACTCTCTATGGTGGAGTACGCTCACAATTCGTTACCAGTGTCAGCCACGGGCCTTTCTCCGTTCCAGTGCAGTTTAGGTTACCAGCCACCAGTTTTTCCCAGTCTGGAATCTGAAGTCACGGTCCACTCCGCTCACGCGTTTGTCCAGAGGTGCCACCGCACCTGGACCAGAGCCCGCGAGACTCTGCTCTGGATGAGGGAGCGCATTAAGGCCAAGGCCGATCGCCACCGTTCAAAGCCTCCCGTTTACGTAGTGGGTCAAAAAGTGTGGCTTTCTACCAATAACATTCCTCTGCGATCCGTATCTAACAAGTTAGCTCCCAAATTTATTGGCCCGTTTACGATCACCAAAATCATTAGTCTGGTGACAGTCCGCCTCAAACTACCTCCAGCGTACAGGAGGATACACCCCGCCTTTCATGTGTCCAAAATTAAACCCGTGTTTTATGCACGTATTAATCCGCCTACTCCGGTTCCCCCGCCGCCGCGTCTCGTAGATGGGGAGCCGACTTATTCGGTTAATCGCATTCTGGACTCGAGATGGAGGGGGCGAGGATTCCAGTACCTGGTGGACTGGGAAGGTTACGGTCCGGAGGAGAGGAGTTGGGTACCTGCTAGGGTATTGATGATTACAATCAGCAGGTAGGCCCTTCTGGGACATCCAGGAGGCGTTCTTAGAGGGGGGGGGGGGGGGTACTGTCACGGTTGGTAAACCGTGATCTCTGGGTTTTGCACTTTGTGGGTGAAGTCTGTGTGTTACGCGTCTGCACTGATTAGTTTGTGGGCGTCTCCATTAATTGTCATCAGCAGCAGCTGTCACTCATTACCCTCTCTATATAATGGCTTGTCTCACGTCTTGTGTTTGTGAGAGCGTTGTTTCATGTCTGGTAATTGTTCTATGCTTCTGTGTTGTTCTGCGTGTCCGTGTCTTCCCCGGAACTTCATCCACTCATCGCACCTTCACAAGCATCACCACTTACCTTCGGCTCGATTCCCCGCAGTTCCTGTGCCATCCTCTCCTGCTGCCAACTCACCATCACCATCTGGATTACTCACCGTCTCTCCACCATCTTGGATTGTTGTCTTCCCAGCGTTATTTGTATTCTTGTTTGTTTTGTTTGGTTTTCATTAAATTGTTCATACTCGCACTTGTTTCCAGCTCCTCCTTCACCCAGTCGTCACACTTACTCTGCGTTTTTTTTTTTGTTTTTTTTACACACAAGTTATTTTGAAGAATGAGGGTAACCGAAGAGTTGCTGGTCCCCAGTGAAATCCATGGTATTTTTTGTCCCACTATCAATGTCAGTGGGGACCAGCAATACAATTTTGGTTACACACATTCTTCAAAATATCCTGTTTATTACTATGAGCCTGCTGTTGCTTCAAGACGTGCATGCATCAAATATACAGGCACACTTCCATTTTTCTAGTGTGTTAAGCACAATCAGATGCAAAAGAAAACAGTCTTTTAATCAGGCACATTTTGACAGGCTTTTTTTTAGTGTACAAGGCTTTAAAGCACATGCAAATAATGTACTTTTGTGATTGTATGTAATGTATGATGCATTTTAGAGTATATTGAGACAGAGGAGCCAGAACTGCAAATGATAGAATGTGCGCTGTAGCACAATGCTACAATATTTGTTCAAAAACACATCGTGGAGACATTTTAATTGTCCACAATCAAAAATCATGATAATCACACACCGTACGCACAATCCATCCCCTTTTACAAGGAATTTCCTTCCTGATCCCAATGCAAATGCTGGCCCCTGAAACTGTAACTTAAC
This sequence comes from Carassius carassius, assembly GCF_963082965.1. NCBI lineage: Eukaryota > Metazoa > Chordata > Actinopteri > Cypriniformes > Cyprinidae > Carassius > Carassius carassius. The sequence goes on along the minus strand of NC_081767.1, from coordinate 28,742,184 downwards.
TAAATTTTAACAGATGTGAATGGTTGAATAGCCAGTGGAATTCTGAGTGGTGAACAGCAGCTGTGAATCTCTCCCCATCCCCAAACAAGTCTGAGATACTCAGCCCTTCTGATTCTACTCAGACGCTCGCCATGGCACTGTGCAGTGAGCAGCGAGTGTGGCATAACTACAGGATGAGCTGTCAGCACCTTGCAAGAGCCCTGATATCATCACACAAGCCTCACAGAGTTCCTCTGTAAACCTAGGGGAAATATTTTCAGTGGAATCGGTGAGGTATTCTTCAGATAAAACAAACCAAACTTTACTTAGTTTCCAGTGGAATGTAAGTCTTTTTTACATTGCAGGATAAAAAAACGTCATAGTGCACCTCTCAAGTGCTATTTGAATTAATAGACTCTTGGTTGAAAGGATTTAAGGGGATGAATGAAAGGTTTTAAATGAAAACCAAGTCAATGCATCAGAAGATCGTGATTTGTGTGCTGAGGAAACAATTTACCCAACCAGTGGTGGAAGAGCCTGAAAACAGTTTTGGAGCATTGTCTTCACAGCGGTTTGCTAACAGATACTAACACACATCAATACTCATGGTTAATTAAAATCCCACTGGTACGTGCAAGGGGATGTACAGAAGTATGAGTTACACAAGCAGAGAAAAAAGATTAATAGATTTACGTTACTCTGACTTGCCGCTCCAAGGCTGTGGGGCAGGTGCTATAAATAGAAGCTCTTTGGCTGCTCGTTAGCCATGATTCAAACATCCCTGCTTGGTAGTATGATAGCTGTGTGCTAAAGGGTTGAGTGCAACTGAAAAATGCAGCACGGGCAGAGGTGTCAAGTAACGAAGTAAAAATACTTTGTTACATTACTTAAGTAGAAATTTTTGGTATTTATACTTTACTTGAGTAATTATTTTTCAGCCGACTTTTTACTTCTACTCCTTACATTTTCACGCAAGTATCTGTACTTTCTACTCCTTACATTTTAAAAATATCTTCGTTAATGATTTTTATTCCGGCTTGTCGTCATTCAAAAAAAAAAACAAAAAAAAAAAAAACAAACACCTATCCAGATAAAAAGCGCCATCCGGATGGAGTGAATTTGATTGTGGTTGGATGAGAAGTATAAACATATACCATTCCGACACCCTATTGGTTTGTACGCGATCCATCGCACCTGCACATGATACAAATCGCATCACACCCCAGCCAGGACATAGACAGTTTTGGGTTCGTTTATCAAAAAATATATTTCTTAAAAGTAGGGTTGGGTATGGAACCGGTATCTGATTGCCTCAGAGTCAGTCCCCTTAAATTTCAAATGAAACCGGCGTCAGACCGGTCTCCTCTCCGTCTTTCAGCGCACTCTTCAATCCGCAGACCGCGAGCGGACTCATACAGAGACAGAGGACACAAGGTATGTGCTTATCGATAGATTGTTAGAATATCAGTATCTGTGCAGTTCTTTGTCATAAATACAGTTTACAAAAAGTCACAAGGGAGCAGTCGGTTTCTCATCTAGCTACTGTAAAGTTTTCGCTTGTCACACCACAGCTGTTTCCTCCAGCGAAAATCTAGCCTTTAACACATATGAACGAACACATACTTTAATAACACTTATTTAAATATACTTAATTTAATCATACGTACTTTATAAATACACTACTGTGCAAAAGTCTTAGTCACGTTAGTATTTTCACCCAAAAGAATGGCGTTCGGCCAGTTATTTCTATATTATGTTGGAGTGTGTCAGTATAAAATTCCAGTTTACATTTCCAAACATTCATTTTGCCGTCGTCAGACTGCTTGTGCATTCAAAATCGCACTAGATTATTATTAAAATTAATGGCAAACTGATATTTCCTTCTGACACACTACATCAAAAGATATAAATAACTGGCTTAAAACCCTTTTTTGGGGTGAAAATACTAATATGCCTACGACTTTTGCACAGTACTGTACTTTAGAAATGACATTCTTGCTACTTTATAAAGAATGAGCATACAGTAATTCACAGAACTGATTAAAGACAGTGACAGAGAGCACTCATTTTAACTAAATATCAGAGTGAGTGACAGAGATACAGTAGAAACATTATGTGTGGTTTTGTATTAAATAATGACCCAGATTGTGAAATACATTTATTAGCCTTAACTATTAGCATAACTTGAGAAATGAGAGCATCCAAGGAGCGTGGGAAAGCTATGGATTTATTTTAAATATTTGTAATGTTCTTTAATGTTATCCATAGTTTTTTTATGTGGTTCTTTTTTTTAAGTATCAGTTCAGGCACCGTTAAGGCGCCGGTACCATTATAAAAGTATCGAAAAGGCACTGGACCCTACTTAAAAGTTATTATTTCTCACTGGCTCATTTACCAAATGGGTGCTTTCTCTTCGTCCTCCACAAATTAAGCTACTATAGGTAGTTTGGTAGCGAAACGTTTCAATAAATTATCATTTGCGATTGACAACTCGATTGACAATGCTGTGATAAAAGCTATCAATCAAGAAAGTATCAGGGTTAGGAATTATTTTTAGTTTTTAGTTTTTGATTAAACACTTGGATTAATCATTAATTATGACAGCACTATAATGTTTATTGTAAATAGACAACCATACAAGAGTAATTGTTGCTAAGCCTGCACCAATGTTCTTGTCCATTGCCCTCGCAGATTCCTGCAGCTAAGCTTTGATTTAGATTTACATTCCATTAAAGCTTATTGATGACATGCCTCTGAAGTTTGACTTTTTGCACCATAACAATACTTATAGGCAACTAGTCATCATATCTCTAGTCCTTTAATGTATTTGCATTGTACTAAAGTGCGTTCATTTTCAATGGGCATATATGTGGCTGAAACAGGTAGCCTAGTGCATCCCAAATTTTTCAACATGAACATTTTAATATAACATTATAGTCATTATGGCCTATGGCCTTTAGAAAAATGTTTTTTTGAGGAGGTGGGGTAGTGCACAATAGGCCCCTGTGGCGTGGCCTAAGTTTTGTTCTTAATGGCATTTTTTCCCCTTACATTACTTTTACTTTTATACTTTAAGTAGTTTTTTAAACCAGTACTTTTACACTTTTACTTGAGTAAAAACCTTGAGTTGATACTTCAACTTCTACAAGTCTTTTTAAACCCTAGTATCTACACTTCTACTTGAGTAATGAATGCCAGTACTTTTGACACCACTGAGCGGGCGCAACAAGGGCTAAATAAGGGGAAGAGCAAGCAAGGTGGGAGGGAGATGAGGAGAGAATAGAAAAAAGGGTGCAAACAATAAATAATAATAATCATGGACATATCTGGCAGAGGACAAGACATGATTTTCTGCTCCCACTTACTGGATCCTGCAAGGCCAGAGATATTGAGAAGTCATGTAAAATCTAGATGTAGAATTCTGAAAGAGACTTCTCTGAGAAGTTACTAAAATATTAATCATATTCAGAAAAGGGATGAGCATGTGGGTCATTTTTAATGTAAATACCATCTGTGCTGTTTTTTATTTAGATCTGCATTGGTCAGAAGTCTTAAACAAGTACATTGAGTCTTACAGTTTGTTAGCATTTCACCACATATGCAACTTTTCAGGAGGCAGTCAAAAAAAATTAAAATAGGGCTGTCATTTTACCATGTTAATTTAATTAGTTAGTTACAGAAAAATAACACTATTACAATATTTGGTCCCACTTTATATTTAGTGTCCCTAATACCGGCCTACTTACATAGTAACTAGATGTGTAGAGCTGATGTTCACTGACAAGCTGCGCAAAATATGATTGTGGTTTTGCGCAGCTTGTCAGTGAACAACAGCTCTGTGAAGTAAATGTTGCTCCATGTGAAATCACGCACATATAGAGATTTACCGTGGAGTACAGAACCGTATTTTATTGACAAAATGCGCATTAAATATTGTGCAATATTTATCATGCATCCCTAATTTTTTGCTGATGGTAAGGTGAACAGTTATGTTCGCAAACCTGAGCACTGGAAGAGAGACACTCGGCTGCCAACCTGGCAGATCATTTGATGACATCTGTAGAGCAATGGGACATGGATAGCAAAGTGGTTGCGTGTGTGTGCACGATAATGCTAGCAATATGATAGCTGCAAACAGAGATGGGAACTGGGAATCTTTACCTTGTTCCACGCACACACTTCAGTTGGCCATCAATGATGGATTTAAAGCTGCAAGCATAAATAGACTCATTGGTGCATGTAGAAGACTTGAAGGACATTTCCACCATAGCACGATTGCCTCAATTGCACTCAACTATGTATTCCACCAGATGAGGAACTTTCAGTGGTGGAATGAAAACACAAAGTGATTCAGGAAACTTAGCGCACTGTTTTGTCTTATATTTATATCATATGATAAGTGATATCACACAAGCAGCAAGAGCTATATCACATAAGCTTGCACAACAGTTCATTTAAAAAGAAGTTAATATTGTGTTGTGTTATATTTTAGATATTGTGTGTTTTTGCTAATTTTTGCTAATGAAAATATTACCTATAAAGACACAGCACAACTGTTGTGCATTTCCAAAGAGTCGTTTCTGAATTAAGCCATGTTTTAAACAAATCAGTTGAACCAATGATTCAATGGCCCATTCAAAAAGAGAGCTGTTTACTTCATTCCTGAATGAATCAGTAGTTTGAACAAATCAAATGCAATCTTCTAATTCTAATTCAATTCTAATCTAATCAAATTGCTTACAGTCATGTCGTTTCACACCTGTATCACTTACTTTCTTTAATAGAACATAAAAGAAAATAATGCAGATTGTTGGTGACCAGAAGAAAAACAAGAATGTTGGTTACCAAGCTGATTTGGATAACAATGACTTTCATTGTATGAATGAAAAATACTGAAATGTTTCTTAAATTATCTTAATTACCTTATTTTATTTTCCTTAGTTTATTTTTGGGCAAATTTAAATTTATATTCTGGGAGTATTTTTACAAACAAATTTAATTTGTGAAAATTTAATTGCCACATTTATTTAATTTGACAATATATATATATATATATATATATATATATATATATATATATATATATAAATATATATATATATATATATATTTTTTTTTTTTTACATGCTAGACAAGCCACAATCACATTATCTAGATCTGTTAGTCTGACTTCACAAAAATCAATGTCAAAAGCAGAGTGTCAGTCAAACTAAAGAACAAAAGACTGTTTTAGCCCAGCCGAAATTAACATTTACAAAATGCATGTGTGTAATTCTGTCCCAGCTTCAATCACACTGAAAGGTACTTCCACTGTATCTAAATCAGAGAATTCTACATTAAATGCCTTTTCATCCAATCATGCAGTTTTTATGATTAATCACTACTGCCATTTTCCTCATGCAGATTCATGTAAATATGCAAAGGAGGAAGGAATAAACCTAAGCACCTACAGCCACTAGATGCACATGTAAGGTAATCTCTCAGGCCAGAAGGCATTTCACTGCCTCAGACAGTTCATTAGTTGCCCGGTGGAACCACATGGAAGCAGCCCATGTCATCTGACCCTTGGCCATAACCTTGATTTTGCAGCACACACCACAAGTCCCTTCACACACTGCTGTGGACAATAAACCTCTTCTGAAACCTTAAGCTTTGTGTGGCTGATACATCAAACTGTTCTCAAGGGACAACTTTTCCAGGATGAATTAAAGGTGCATCCCCAGTAAAGAGCTCTGCTGGAGTTTCTTAGCGTCTCCCCAGTGGCTGAGAACTATGTGTTGTTTGTGCAGTAGGCTGAATTGAGGGATCGCTGCAGAGAGGCTAAACATGCACAAGCATTAATACACAGAACTCAGGTAGATGCATGGAGTGTCATGCAACAACCCTGCAGCACTTTAAACGAAGAAATCATAATGAATCCAGAGACAGATCGAGCTTACATAGCAGTAACAAATGAATAAGACGAAACTTCAGACTTGGACTAAAACTGATACAAATATTGAAAAACTAACATTTGAGACAGCAAAAACATGTCACAATTTGATTCAGTTTGATTCCGATCTTGAATTAATTCAATATCAATTAATATGGAAATATTTTAGATACACAGCAATTTCTCAAATAAAAAAAATATCTAATGTTGTGAAAAAACATTTCAGTAAGTTGTATTGTATCTTTCAACATATGAACTGAAATGCATAGGGCTTAATAGTTTTGTAAAAAAAAAAAAAAAAAAATTGGCACATTAATATTAAAGATTAAAATTAACAACAACCATAGTCAAAACAATTAAACTCTATTGCTATTTATTTTTAGATAATAACAGTTCAAATAAATCATTCAAAAAATAATCATTCACATAATTCAAATAAAAAACTGATTGTTTCTTGTTTTCCCTCTTCTGGAACTGAGGTAATACATTTTATATGTCTGCAAAAATGTAATGAAAAACTGAGTTTTAAACATTTAAACTGCACATAAGGCAGTTTTTATATAAACAGTTTTTTTGTGATTAATGGATGGGAGGGGCTCGCTACAAATAATGATTAAGATCAATTTTAACATTTAACAATCAATATCGGTTCATTCATTAAAATGAAGCTCAATTAAATTTAGAAAACACACATTTTTCAGTGAACTATACAGCAATGACTGTTGTTCAAAGATAAACATGCTGAATTCAATGAACTACAGCCCTTCTGAACATCCATCTTTATCGAGCGATTATGTAATTTGACAACTAAAGAAGTAATATGCCTCCTAAATGTTTCATTTTAAGGAGCCAATCATTACCATGTAATTTTTAAAGACTGGGGCCCTGTAAGAAATAAAGGAATAGTTGTTTTCTGTGGGATAAGGAGATACACTTAAGGCTGACTTGATGAACTGTGTGATTGATACAGCCTGCTCATTTACATCTAGCTTGCTCACAACAAGAAGGTGCAAAACTATACACTGGGTTCCACACTAAAAGTTCTCCATTTTCCTTTCCTTTTATTTAGCACACTCACGCAGAGATACCAGATACAGTCCAGCGACCTTCCTGTTCCCTTTATCCCTCAAATGACTTTATAGCAGCCTGTAAATGTAGACTTGGCCATGGTGAGATTCCTCATGAACATATGGCAGCTCATGAACTCTCTCTCTCTGACACACACACACACATACACAGGCTAGGCCAGGACAGGTCACTGGGGACAGACCCCATAATTGGCTTTGCTCAGTTCATGGACAGGCTGGTCTGGCATAAACAGGGCATCTAAACTTGAAGTTGAGGTTGACAGAAATTTGTCAACCAGCACAATAAAAGAAATAACATTTTAACCAAGTTGTGAATGTGAGTTTAGATGAATCAAAATGAAAGCTTTGATTTTTATATCAACATAATTATGATAGAATTATGTTTCTAATTCAGTTCATTGTGGAAATACAAGGATTCAAACAGCAGCAAACATTTTCATGACAGATTTGTTCAAACATAGATTAAACTAAATACACAAAAATTAGATAAAACAATGAATAATAATATAGTTTATATATTTAGCAAACAATTTCTTTCAGAAGTGTATTGGTGCCTTGAGCGGTGGTTATACTCTTAATTTATGCCCTTAATTATTATTATTATTTTTTTTTTAAATAGCCCAGTAAAGGATGAACACCCTGTGTTATAAAGAGCGACATGTAAAACTAGTATTGGATATTTAGTTCACCCCACAATGGACCAATAGTATTTGCAAAGTCACTTAACTACTGGTGCTTGACTTCATGGAGTAAGGATTATTATGAAATTAGTATTTGCCACAGAAGGGGAGCAGATTTTGTGATAAATAATTTGGATCGGATCGGACAGAAGGATGGATTTTGTCAAGGATGCACTGAATATTTGGCAACTGAAATTATTCGGATGAAAATACCAAAAAAAAAGTCTCTTGGTGTTCGGCCGATTTAGCGAAAAGGCTGAATAATATGTACTGAACAATAACAAAGCGATCAAATAGAAGCATGCACTAATGCACAAACATGTCGGCAGTGTGAAAGTATTTAAAACTATCAGAGAAAGAAACTATGCAGAAATCGCGTCTCTGATGAGAAGAGGTGGCTGCCGCTGGTGGTTAGGTTACTGTATGATGACTGAAATCGTGAAATTGCCTCAAACAATTAGTAAATAAACTTCAGAATGTTATATTTTCTAATGCACTCATGAATAACATGCATTCTGACAGCGCTGCATGAGCTGTCAAAAGTCCAAAGCATGAGGACAATCTGCACAGAACTTGTTACTCGTCAGTTGCTCAGTGACATTTTTGTGATTTTTTTTAAAGGCATGTGATACATGCAACAAACATCTTCCCGAATTTGTAATGAGAATCATTTATAAATCTGCATGCTGCTATCAACAAAAAGAAGCATTGAGATTTTCCTGCAAGTTTCTGCCAAAAAAAAAGCTGAGAAAAAGACAATAATAATGATAATAATGACTCTACAACAGCTCTATTAATACATTTAATATAACATTCCACAGTGTTCAAATTGGGATCTGTAATATATTCTAATGTTTTAAACAAAGTTTCTTCTGCTCAGCAAGACTGCCTTTACTTGTACAGTAAAAATACATGCCTGATTCAAGTCTCAAAAATAAGATTTTACTAACTTATACATTTTAAGTTAAATTGTGCTGTGTTGGTATATCTGCCAGAATGTTTTTTTTAAAAAAAAAAGGTTTAGTGTTAAGTAAATATTTTTAAATTGTTGTTTTGTAATTGATTTTTTATTTGAAAAGCAGGACAAAACAGTAAAAAGCACATTTTGGCAATTTAATCAATGCAATGGTGAAAAAAAAAAGGAAAAACAGGCCTACATAGGGGAAACCGTGTTCGGTATTCAGCCTTCGACCCAGTTTCATTTTATTGGGCTTTGGCTTCAGCCAAAAATTTTCATTTTAGTGCATCCCTAGATTTTTTTCAGACATCAGACATTTTTGTAAATTACATGCTATTTTCTTTAGTTGTCTGTTCAGAATCGTAGAAGAATCATGATCTCTATTTGAAAAAAAAAAAAATAATAATAATAATAAATTGTGATTCTCAATTCATCCAGATTTGTACAGCTGTACTCATATGTGTCACTGACTGTTTTTCCAATGACATTCAGTGACGGGCAATTGGTAATTTTCAAGCCCTGACCCAGTTCACAATGGAGCCGTTCATAGTATTTATTACACGAGACATTAAACATTTCAGTAAGTTGTATTGTATCTTTTAAAATATGAACTGAAATGCCTAGGGCTTAATAGTTTTGTAAAAAAAGAAAGAAAAAAAAAGAAAGAGGATACAGTTTACAGCATTGGATTCCCACCTTTAGAAAAATTGTCATGTATCTAATATACTTTAACATTAATTGATACTGAATTGATTTTAGATTGTAATTGAACTTAAAAAAAAAAACATTTTTTTCCAGTATTCTTTGACAAATATAAAGTTAAGAATAACAGCATTTATTTTCACAAGTTCACACTTACATATAATTAGCTGAAGTATTTTAATGCATATTTGGCGTGCTGTCCAGGGAAGGGCTAGAGTACGCTCCCCCTACCAACCCACCCCCCCTCCCCAATATAAAAGTATAAAATGAACTAAGTGGGGGAGATGGGGTGGAGGGGTGATGCTGATAAACCGTCAATGGAGACAGGAAAGTCATCTGTATTTATACCCTAGTGTTGATTATCTTAAGTGTGCTCCACCTGTGCTAATTAGGCTAAGTATCTGACGTGCTCCTCCCGAATCTTGTTAATGAAACGTCATTAAAATAGAAAACTTCTGTAACATTATGTCTTAACAGTCAGTTTTGATCAATGTAAAGTATCCCAGCTGAATAAAAATGGTAGTAGTATACATATTGTTACCAACCATACTGTAACAAGAATATTGTGATATAAATATCTCTGACACCCCTAGGAGGAAGGCATGTGGAAAAGTGCAATGGCTGATGGGCAACTGTTAATGATATGCATCATTGTGCCTATTTTAACTCTTTCTATTAATTCAGAGTGGGTGTGACTGGCCTTTACCAAGCAACATGCCATAATATTTAGCAGCATCACAGCTCTAATTCACACGCTTGCAGATGCTCATGCACACATTTAGCACCTTTTGTTCATTAAATGTCCTAGTGACCAAAATCACTTCACAGACTTGAGTTATAGAGAGAAGCAAAGACTACATCCAGCAGGAGAAGCGAAACGTTTAGAAGAACCCCATTCCAACACAGCAGGTAAGAAAGTCAAGGCTCAATGTTTTTCCCATCTTGCAACTACATGATTCACATTTAATCTTAACTAAGCTTTCATCATCGACTCTCGTCTGCATTATCCCTGCAAGCTCTCTGGTGTCATAGTGATAGACCGGGACACCATTAAGGAAAAGTGAGTAAGTGAATGACATGAAAAAAGTGTGTAGTGGTGACCGCCAATCTTGCCGAAACGCTTACCGGATTTGCAGTATATTGCCATCCTACAAAAATCCCAAGTAATGGGCTTTTCAAAGCAGAGAACACAAGAGTTCTGATCAAAAGAGGCCAGAAGCGAGATGGCACCTTGCAGAAAGTGGAAAGACAAATTGAATCAGCATGTCTGAATAATCATAAAATATACAAAACTCCCAACCTTTCAAATGGAGGCTTGAACTTTAGTTTGAAATGGATAGTGAATAATCACCTGCGAGAATGTAAGAGACAGATAGCAGCTACACCAGACGTGGAAAACTGGGACGATTGGTTGCAATCATTACACATACACACAGTCAAAGTGATTCACAACAACAGCCTTTGACATACCCTCACATCCCCTGCTGAGCATAAAGATTAGACGAGAAATGTACTGTCAAGTAGAGTGGCCACCCAGTGAGTCTCTAAAGGAATATAGGTCTGTTGTCTGGGAGTGAGCCGGCTATAAACAGCACAAACCTTCGGCCTGGGCATCAGACAGAGAAAGTGCATACCTGTCAAGACACTTATGGATGGAGATGCTAAAAGTACGGAGGAGAAGAGCTGTGTTAGCAGAGAGAGAATAAAGGTCATCAGAGGTCAACGACTTCACAAACTTCCACATACTAATCAGATGGACACTTGTAAACAGTCAAACCACTCATAAGGCTGCACAATTAATCAAATTAATCATTTTATATCAAATTAATCCAATTCTTAAATTCTTGCGTCTTAAATTCTTACATTTTTATTCTATGGTGAAAGTAATTTTTATTTAGTATTATTATTGATAATGACATTTATTTTTTTCTTAAATGTTGATTTTACAGTAAAATATTTCAAGAGTTAATATTTCTTATTTTGTTTAATATTTTTATATAGCAATCATTATTATTATTATTATTATTATTAATGAATATTATAATACTTTACTACAAAATAAATATGTAAGACTATTATCATCTACTATCATCATCATCATATAATCATATTAATATATTAAATAAAAACATTGTTTAGCCCTAAACAAGCACAGAAAACCTGGATTTGTTTTTCTTTTTTTACTTAAATCGTGCAGCTATAACCACATGTATGAAATTGCACAAAACAGAAATTGTTTTTTTTTTCTTTTTTTGCGCTACAGTGTGTTCTGGTAGTTATCAGTCACATTGCAGATGCTTTTATTCAAAGTGACTTACAGTGCATTGCAGGGATAGGTCACCTCTAAGGGGCCTGGGTTTAAGTGATTCTTTGCTCAAAGGCTTCGCATCTTCGCACAATCATGATAGAGGACGAAGGTAGCTCTATAGTTCACAGATCTCTCTTCCCAAAGATTATAGGATATAGGATTCAGGATATCAGCCTAGAATTTTAACCTTAGAAACCACAGCTTTAAAAGCCAAGACAAGCAGAGTCTTAATTACTGCCTTTCATTGCATTATAATAGAGTGCAATGAAAGTGGGGTTTCTCAGAGCACTGCTATTTAATTAGTTAAAGCTTTTATTTTTTAACTACATACTGCAGAACAGCTGTGACTGCCAAAAGAGCTTCCCAGAACAAAAATAATCAAAATTAGGATTGTTTACTGCAAGCCTGGTCAGAAATATATTATATAAGATAGCGAAACACCAAACAAGTTCAATAATATAAATGATCCAAATTTAAAAAAATTTTTTTACAAGGTAAGAAAAAGAGGGCAGCAGATTTCTCTCAAGAATTTGACTGTATTTTGCCTCATCCATTTTTTTTCTATCCCGACAAGTGCTCAAGTCCCTGCTGTACAGAATCTCCCCCATAACAGGATATCACCACATCCATGCTTTACTGGAGGAATGCTGTTATTTGGATGGTGAGCTGTATTGGATTTCCACCAGACATATGCACTGCTAATACTTGCAGTTTCATTTGCGGCAGTTTGGGTTGCTGAAGTGATACTCCGCTATTCATCCGCGGTAATGCATGTTGCATTAGCACTGTCTCTCATCTGACTATGCCATGTCATACAGCCTATAACACACTCTCACATGTTTATTTAAGGGCAAGTTTCAATGTTCACGACCAACATCATTTTTACTCATTAGGGATGTTAATTTCGGTTATTTTTCCTAACAAACGCTTGTTAATCGATTATTAACTGTTATGTGGCAAGATTATTTTAAATTAGAATTTAATTAAATTAGAAAGGATCAGTGTCCGTGACCCATTAAAAATATTAACCCAGGGATTCATTTTACAAAAGCAGCAAACAACAGAACATGAGGATTCACATGGTCATCATATCATGTCATCCACCTGCAGCACTTCAGCTAGGTTATATATATATATATATATATATATATATATATATGTATGTATATATATATATATATATATATATATATATATATATATATATATGGCCGGTTTTTGGTCTTTTTTTGGCCGATTTTTTAGGAAGTGTGCCCGCGTGCACAGAATACAATGTAATCATTTGCTATCATGTCATTTGTGTGTCATTTCGAAATCTGTGCGCAGGACATGGGCAGCCGTTAAGCACTGGAAGTGCAGAGCTAACATTACACGTCTGAGGCACAGATAGCAGGAAGCAAACAGCCTACTGCACAAAATAAGAGCTCCTTTCCCTGCGCTCACTGAAGCTGCGCGAGCGTACTGTACCTGTCCGTGCCCTGCACAAGGGGAAACAGTGAAGGGATGTTCAGCTCAATTTCTCACGTGTTGGATGAGAAACGAAAAAGACTAAACTGTGACAAAACAGAAATGCTTTTTTTTTCTTTTGTTGTAAAGTAAAACGTGCATACACGTTTGAAAAGCCAGAAGTAAACGTCAGTTCTGTATAGGATAATTATGTTTATTTTACCTTAAAATTACATAGACGTAATTTGATTTAAAAATCACCTGCTGTAGCACCATGAAAAAAAGGTGTTTCATTCATCCAATTAAAAAAATTTAATACTTTTATTTAGTCTCACTGGTAAAGACCTTTTTTATTTAAAACCAAATGTAAAAACTAAAACAAATACTGAATGCTGATTAAGAAACATGTTATTGAATGTGTGTTGATTGTGTTGTTTAGATTGTAGAACTATGCAGTTATTGCTTTTAATTTCACATGGTTACAGTTAATGTTTTCATTTAAGGCCAGTTCTCTGTAGTTTCAACCCAATTCAAAAACAGAAGCTAAATGCTGATGTCTGTACCATCTGTTTGTATTGAATGTAGGCTACTTACTGTGCAGTTACTGCCATTAATTTCAGATGGTTACAGTTATTGTTTTCAATAGCCAAAAACCAGTTTGAAGAAAAAAAAAATGGAAATCGGTATCAGAATCGGCCAGTTTGTTGTAAAAAAAATTGGTATAGGAATCGGCCATGAAAAATCATGATCGGTGCATCCCTAGTAAAATCAGTGCCATTAAGTGTTATCACGTACTCCCATAATGCTATACAAAACATATTGGATATTGGAACATGAGTGAAGTACATAACAAATAATAATTTGGCATTCAAATACATCATGACTACAGAAACATTTTAATTTGTGTCGAATGAAAGATCCAATGCTGGTTTCAGTTTATTCTTATTTAAATTTTCTTCAAGGAACCTCAGTGTCTATAACTTTTAATATTTTTGAGCATTATCAACTCTGGTTGATAAAATGTACAGCCCAAAGGGTCTTCTTTCCAAAGACACCAAAATGATGTGTGTAACACACTGAAGTAAGAAACTGTTGCAATTTTAAGTTAGGTAGGACACTTTCAGCTGTGAGTCCCATAATGGGGGTTGCTGGCTAACAGGTTAAACACCTGTTACTGTTGTGGAATAAACATTTATAACTCAAGAAACCAGCAATAAAAATTTTTCAAAAAATAAACCCGTAAATGCACTTATTGTTAGGCTCTTTACCAAACAGATACAGAAATGTGGCTCATGGTCAAATTGAAAGTGCGTTACAACTGCCAATAGGGGGCGAATACAACAGCTGTAGGTCGCTTATAAGAGTTATAAATTCGCTTTTACTGCAAAACACTGCCATAAATTATTTTTACTTTTCCAAAAAAAGAAAAAAAAACTTTTATAAAGGAGACTTTTATAAAGAAGCTAAAAGCAACTTTCAGTAAAGTCTAAGACTGATTCTTAAGTGTTGACTGAGGTGAACTAAGGACTACAATGATATCACCACAAAATGGCTGACCTCGACCTCTGAATCAGCCAATAGTGAGCCTGCTCATGTACAGTCATAGCAGCACAACACCAATCATTTAATGTAACTACAATAAAATCATTTAATTAAGACACTGAAATATTTTTATATTTCAATTTTAAAAAAAATTCAACGCTTTGCATTGTGCAAAATTATCACAAATTATTACTGATGCTTCGTTTTCTATTGGCATGTCTCCTCGTTTACAGTTGGAGCAATGATGTGAACAGGAGTTCAATCAGTGGCTCCAACAACTCCAGGAAAGCCCACAATCCTCATAAAAGTGGCTTGTTTTTACATTATGGTTTAGCGGTCAGTTGGAAAGTTAATTAACTGCCATATAGTAGTGGCCAAAAGTAAGGTCTGGCCTAGGAAATTGGACATCTTTACCCTTAATTTAAAAAAATAAATAAATGTGCAAGATTTTGTAATAGCTGTTTATTTCTGATAATAATGCAATGAAACATGACAAATTGTGCAGTCATAATTTTTTAGCATGCTGTCATACAAAGAAATTATAAATAAATGCAAAAACAAGAGTAGCAATGAAATATTAATGACTTATATTGTTGTCAGTGTGCCAATGTTTCCAATTTAGGGACTTTCCCATCCCTTTAGAGACTTTTTTCAAAAGCCTAGCAACAAAATAAATTTCTTGGGCAAACCTTATGTACATTTTGAGACTCTCCCATGACGTCATAAAGGTGAGTTCACTGATCTACATAAACATAAATATAGATCAGTGAACTCACCTTTATGAGGCCTTCTAGCAACATTAAGTGACCAGTTTTAGCTACTTTCAATTAAAATTAGTTGGCAACAGCAATCAGTTTTTCCCCCCTTTGTATTTTAATGGTTTAAGTGAAATGTGGGGTCATTTAATAAATAAATAAATCCACACATCACTTGTCCATTGTTGTGTTTGGTGGAGTTAGTGCCACAATATGTAAGATCCTGCTTACTGTGTCATCACCAGTGCATTGCTGCATTTTTCCAATTTTCCATCCAAAAAAAATAAATAATAATAATTACTACATTTCTGCAGTTAGAGCATTGACTTGTTGAGTGGTAGAGGTTATTCAATTTCTTACTTTGTCAAGATCAAGAAAGATTTTTTTTTTTTTTACTGACAATCAAGTTTATATAGTTTTCAAGACCATATAAATCATAAAACTCCAATATGTCATATTTTTATTGGAAAGTGTTGGTCTCCTCTTTGATGTCATCTTGTTACTCCGAACTAGGTTAGGAGAACTCTTCAGCTCTCTTAAATAATTTAGGAGCTGAGACCTAGTCTAACACTTAGGAACCTTTATGAATCACTCTTATTCTTAAGTCTAGGATTAAGAGTAAAATTTTGTCATTCTTAGAAGTTTGAGACACTTAGGAGGACTAAAATTTTACTCTGAGTGGCTTTATACATATGGCCCCAGATCTCTTCCCTGACTACCTTACTAACCCATTAAAAACAGGAGAAAAGCAAATGTTAGTTAAAACAAAAATGGCACCCAGGACTGTAGCCAGGGTTTTAATATTACGGAGGTCCCATTAAATTGAAAGCAATGTATTAAGTTCTCAAATGTGTGGACTTATAATGAATCATCTGCTTAATATATGATGAAAACGGCTTAGTTAATATAATTTCTTGCCCCCTCACACTGACAGTTACGAATCACATTACATTAATCACCTCAAATCAAAATGTCAAAATTAAACCAGTTTATTAGTTTGTATTCCTAACTATTTTTGTCAGTTGTTTAAGATTTCTATCATAAAACAGCTGTCAGATATGAAATGTTTGGCTATTTGCATCTTATCCCACACTTTTTTTTATTTTTATCCTGCACTTTTTAGCCAAACTGAAGCATTGTGTTGAAATTTGCACTATGCAGCTTCTTTGAACATAAAGCCCACCTACATTGATTTGATTGGTTATCTAAAAAAATGTATTTCATTGACGAGCGGAGACGGCTGAGGCAGCTCAAATATGGAGGCTTAAGTTTAATCTTGGTGCTGTGCAATATATTTGCAACACGAAGGAAGAATTAATACTATATTAGGCAATTATTTCACAAAGTACACCACAGAAAAACACAGACATCCAGACCTCGGTGACCTCATAGCTGGCTAAGGGCATGGTGGTGTAACGAGTTAGAAGTACAATTCAAGTTTAATGTATTGTTGTTGTCTTTTCCACTAAAATCCTTATTTTATTACTGATTTATTTCTGTTTTTCTTTGAGCAATATATGTTGTTTTTGCTATTCACATTAGAGACTTTTATTTTGACATGTTTTTCTGTTGCTGCATTGGTGCCATTTTGAGTGTGCGCGCGCCTCTCTCTTTAGTTCGCATTGCACATGCTGGGGAGAGGTAAGCGTTTTGCAGAGCTCTTCGATTTGTGAGCAAATTAAGTTTGTAAAGTGTGTAAATCGATTTGTTAATCCTTTGTAAACAGTACGGAGACTGTCTAGTATGTTCTGTTGTATGTTATATGTGTGTGTGGATCAATAATTTGGAGATATATCGTGTGAGTTTTGTGATCTGTATTAGCTAGGTTTTGAGTCATTAATCAGCTAAACTAGTGTTGTATCATTCAGGTGATGCAATAGTGAGATGCTCACACGACGTTTTATCAACTTTATTGCTGTAATCCACAGGTATTTCACTTTTACTGTGTTTTATTTTCTATATTGTGTTAATGTTATGTGTAGTTAGCATAATTGTTGCTTTTAGTTCGCATTGCACATGCTGGGGAGAGGTGATGCAATAGTGAGATGCTCACACGACGTTTTATCAACTTTATTGCTGTAATCCACAGATCCACAGTTGGTGAAAGCCCATGTTGGGTGTGACTGTGAATAAACATCGTCATTGTGGTGAACCGCAGTAACAGTGTCCTGGTCCTTACTAAACACAACGCAGAGAAAAAGAGTATCGTGACAGCGGTCAGCAGCAGACCGGTTACATTGGTGCCGTGACCCGGATCAGAAGATTTGCTTCAGGATCAACGTCAGTTGGGTCACCGAGGGACGCTGCATTGAGGTTCAGTTTTGTTGATAAAAGAACAGTGAGAATACAAATGGACATTTGAGATTTCTAATATTGATTTAATGCATTCTCTCATTTAAGTGATTTATTTTTCTCACATTTTCTGACATTTTTCATTTGTTTATTTTATTTGAAATTTGATTTTCAAGTGAAGACATGGCGTTTAGTTTAAAAGATGATGAAATTGACGCTTATGAGACAATGACTGGTTTAGGTCTTGGGAGGGGAAAGTTTTTTAGTGAAACTCCAATTGTGAGAGAGAGTAAGGTGAACAGAACCCCCCGTGTATTAAGCTCCACACGTGTGACTGATCATGATACTGTGCCCTTAGCTGTTCCAGACATAGCAGATCCAAATTGGCAAGGTTTGATAGCACACATAGCTCAACAAGTGGGGCAGACCATGTTAGCATCTCAAAAAGAGGCTAGTTACGGTGAAGGAGAGAATAAGAGTGCACAAACACCAGGGTTAGGTACCAGTAAGACATTCTCAGACATACCTTCACTTAACTTGACTGGAGTGAGGTTAGTAATGCAAAGTGAAGCAAAAGAGCCCCCAGTCTACCGTGGTGATGCATCAGACAAGTTTGGTGTGCGTGAGTGGGAGGAGCTGATGGACACATATCTGAGAAAGAGAGGAATACCATTAGCAGAGCAGCATCAAGAGATTTTAAGCAGATTGATGGGTAAAGCTAAAGATGTCGTCAAAGTCACTCTTCGCTGTAATTCAGCTTTAAACCCAGTTGAGAACCCGAAGGTTATCATTGACATCCTGAAACAACATTTTAGCGATGCTAATTATTCATGTATGCCTTTGGCTGATTTCTATGGAACTGTTCCATTAGTAGGAGAGGATCCTGTCGAGTACTGGGTGCGGTTGAACAAAGCAGTGGATCTTGCGGAGGAAGCTTTAAAGAGACTTGGGCGGCGAATGGAAGATCCATGTCAAGAAGCTGCAATGATGTTCATGAAGTACTGCCCAGATTCCACTCTTGCTGCAGTTTTCCGTTTCAAAGCTCCAGAAAAATGGACTGCACAGGAAATCCAAGAACAGCTTGACAGGTACCACACAGAGTTAAAAGAGCATATGTCAGCCAAGCCTAAGCGTCACCCTGCTACAAGGCATGTCACCGCTCACATTCAGACGTTCAATGAGGATGAAGTGGATGTTGGCTCTCCAACAGAGTCGGGTGAGTGCAGCAAAGTTAGTAATGCACACACTATACAGGATGACAACAATTGTATGAGAACTCTGATTAATCTCCTTGACCGTGCGCTGTCTCAAAATGTTCAAATGCCATCTCGCCAGCCCCAAAGCAAGCTCTGTAGAGTATGCCAATCTCACGATCACTCTACTGTAACACATTGTCGACGAGAACGTCTGTGTTTTGCATGCTTCCAGCCTGGGCACAGTAAAAGTGACTGTACAAGTGACAGGTCCGGACCCGGCCCATCACCATTCCGGGGTCCATCAGGTTTAAACTAGATGGCTCACGTTCGGAAGGGGGATGCGTGAGCATTAGTGAAGAACCCCTAGAGAGTGTTGATCTTCACCAGTTTTATGAGAATGCACGTGCACAGGCTCCCACTGGGACCAAGGTGATCGCACAAAATGTCCAGGTAGTTGAGGCATTCGACGATTTGTTCTACGCACCAGTCAGTGTTAATAATGTGTTTTCGATTAAGGGGATGCTTGATACAGGCTCCATGGCCTGCACTTTTAGTGACAAAGTGGAAAAAAGGATGTTAAGTGAGAATGTATTGCCTTCACCCACACCACTTCAGGAGGAAGTCATCTTAGTAGGATGTGGTGGCAAGGTTACAAGACCAAAATGCATGTACGAGGTCCAGTTGAAAGTTTATGGAGAGAGCTGCCTAGTGCCCATTCTCGTTGTACCTGGCCAGCGGGATGATCTGATCATTGGCACAAATGTCATAAAATTCCTTGCGCATCGGATGAAAGGTAGCAATGATTTTTGGAGACTTGTTTCTAATCATAGAGTGGAACCAATGGCAGGATGTGAGCAGTTCCTGGATGTAATGGCCAACACGTGTCGGTGGAAGGGTTCTGAGCTACCAGATAAGGTGGGAACAATCAAGCTACAGCAGTGTGTCACTCTTTTAGCAAGGCAGGAACATCTTGTCTGGGGAAAGCTGCCAAAAAATGTCCCGATGTCACCCGGGAGCACAGTAGTAGTGGAACCTACAAATTCAAGGTCTGTGTCACGAGACATTATGGTCGGGCGGGTCGTCACGCCATTATGGGGTGATCGCTGGGTTCCCGTAAAAGTCACTAACTTCTCTGATAAGCCAGTCACCCTTAAGAGGAATCGCAAATTAGCAGACGTGTTCCCATGTGTTGCCATGGAAGATTTTGAACTTTTCCAAGGGCTGAGTCGAGCTGAAGTGTCTGCGGAGGAGATTCAGCATTCTCCTAAGTTGTCAGCTGATTTCAAACAGAGATTGGAAACGGTTGGTCTTGTTGATCTCGACATTCATTCTGTTTCTGTCAGCCATGTGACAAAGGAGAAATTAGTACAGTTACTGGAGAGATACAACGACGTGTTTTCTAAGCATGCATTGGACTGTGGAGAAGTAAAGGGTTTTGTTCATCGCATTCGGCTAATGGATGAGCGTCCATTCAGACTCCCTTATCGTAGAGTGCCGCCTGCACACTACCAAAAGTTGCGGCAGGTTTTGTCCCAGATGGAAGAACAAGGGATAATTAGGAAGTCTGTAAGTGAGTATGCTTCTCCGTTAGTCCTAGTGTGGAAGAAGGATGGCAGTCTGAGGCTATGCACAGACTTCAGATGGCTAAATGCAAGAACGATAAAGGATGCACACCCACTTCCACACCAGTCTGATTGCTTAGCTGCTCTGGGCGGAAACACACTCTTCAGCACCATGGACCTGACGTCAGGGTTTTATAACATTCCCATGGCTGAAGAGGACAAGAAATACACTGCGTTCACGACCCCTGTAGGGTTGCATGAATACAATAGGATGCCGCAAGGGCTATGCAACAGTCCTGCCTCCTTTATGCGGATGATGGTAAACATCTTCGGAGATTTGAACTTCAGCAGCTTGTTATGTTATCTCGACGACCTGTTGGTGTTCGCTCCGAATGAGCAGGAAGCTTTAGAAAGACTGGAGATCGTGTTCAGTCGTCTGAGGCAGTACAATCTTAAGCTGAGCCCTAAGAAATGCCACCTACTGAGAACCTCTGTAAAATTCCTTGGTCACATCATAGACAGGGATGGAGTTTCAGTAGATCCTGCCAAAGTCGATGTTATTTCGAAGCTGTCTAAGGCAGATCTTATGGAAGATGACAAATGTACTCCATCAGTGCAGAGGATCAAATCAGTTCTTGGGATGATCTTATATTACCAACATTTCATTCCCGGATGTTCTACTTTGGCAAGGCCGCTTTTTGCCCTTACGGCTGGGCAGAGGAGGAAAAGAGGGATCAAGGGAGACATTAAAGCGGGAACTTACAGGAAGCTCAAGCCCACGGATTGGACTTCAGAATGTGATAGCGCATTATTTTGCCTCAAGGAGAGTCTGCTTCAAAGTGTGGTTTTAGCGCACCCTGACTTTACTCTGCCTCTGATCCTGGCGATTGATGCCTCACTGGACGGACTGGGAGCTGTATTATCCCAAGTGCCTGCGGGTGAAGAGCGAGCTCGTCCAATCGCGTTTGCAAGCAAGACTCTGAGCAAATCACAGAGGAACTATCCAGTTCATAAGCTCGAGTTTCTGGCACTCAAATGGAGCGTGTGCGAGAAGTTTAGCCATTGGTTGAAAGGTCAAACATTCACGGTATGGACAGACAACAATCCGCTCACGTACGTCATGTCCAAGGCAAAACTCGCTGCATGTGAGCAACGTTGGGTGTCCAAACTGGCATCTTACACCTTTGAACTGAAGCATATAGCAGGGAAGAAAAACGTGGTGGCGGATGCTCTGAGTAGAGACCCTTTTGTCAAGACCGTGAGCAGCAGGCTAATGAAGGAACGATATCATGATTTACTTGTGGAGGCTGAAGCGGTTGATGGAGATGGAGTTCGAGATGCGTTTCGTCAAGGAGCTCAGAACTTACAGATCTGTCTCCAGTCCCGTCTTGTCTTACCTTCTGACAGTGCCACTATCAAAGCCTGTTTAAGTTTACATGATCAGTGGGAAGAGACTTCTCAAGCAAGAGCCGTGCAGCTAATTCAGTCTTACCAAGATTTAATACCAGCTGGTATTGACACCCTTCCTACGATTGCTGCGGATGAAATTCGCGAAATGCAAGGGGCTGATTCAGTCATTTCAAGAGCGGTGTTCTTTGTGAACTTGAAGCGTCAACCATCGAGGCGAGAGAAGGCCAACATGAGTTCCAAAACCCTATCTCTTTTCAGGCAGTGGGACAAATTAAAGCTCAAGGATGGAATACTGTACAGAGTCACACAAGATCCACACAGTAAACAGAAGCGGTATCAGCTGGTCTTACCTTCTAGCCTCAAGGGGCAGGCTTTAAAGGGTGTACATGATCTTGCGGGTCATCAGGGGCAAGCAAGAACCATTCATCTAGCCCGCCAACGTTTCTTCTGGCCGGGAATGGGAAACGATGTGTGTGAATACATCAAGTGCTGTCAAAGATGCATCCTAGCCAAGGCTCCCGAACCATCTGCAAGGGCCCCTCTTGAAAGTATTAAGACCTCTATGCCCATGGAGCTGGTATGCCTGGACTTCTGGTCTGCGGAGGATGGGAAGAAACGTTCCGTGGATGTGCTCGTTGTGACAGACCATTTCACGAAGTTGGCACATGCCTTCCCTTGTGCGAATCAGTGTGCGAAACAAGTTGCAAGGAAGCTGTGGGATCGTGTATTCTGTGTGTACGGATTCCCGAGTCGCATCCACACCGACCAGGGAGCCAACTTCGAGAGTACCCTTCTAAAGGAGTTGTTGAAGCTATCAGGAGTCGCAAAGTCTCACACCACTGCATACCACCCCATGGGAAACGGAGGTGTAGAGAGGTTTAATCGGACCTTGGGAAGTATGCTCCGAACCCTGCCTCTAAAAGAAAAGCACAAATGGCCAGAGCAAATACAAACGCTAACTTTTGCTTACAACGCTACGGTCCATGAGACAACTGGGTTTGCTCCATTTCAACTCATGTTTGGTCGTGTACCAAGGCTGCCGGTGGATGTTATGTTCAGACAGGTGCTACATGACCCTGTGGTTGTTGATCATGGTACTTACCTGAAGTCGTTGATGTCATACCTCCATGAGGCGGCTGAGATTGCGCAGCGACATTCTGAAAAAGAGCAGAGAAAACAGGCAAAAGGTTACAACAAGAAAGTCAGAGGGATGTGTCTGAACATTGGGGATCGTGTGCTGGTGGCGAATAAAGGAGAAAGAGGAAAGAGGAAACTAGCGGATAAGTGGGACCCTGTGGTGTACACTGTAGTAGACAGGAATCTGCAGAAGCACATTTACAAGCTAGAGGATGAGAAAGGGAAAGTGAAGATTGTGCACAGGAACCTGGTTTTAGACATTAGTTTCCTACCTGTTGAAACACCTGATGAGGAGGAAAGTCTTCCGCCCTCTGTGGAAGATTCAGAGTGTGAGTCACGTAGCGTCAGAAATGAGTCTTGTGCGGATGACTTTGAACCAACAGATCTGGAAGAGAGAACCAGGAGATGGGTGAACGTAGACTTTGAAAGTTCTGTAATTTCAGATTTTGATGATGAGGAAGCTGTGGAAACAGACCATTGCAGTCTGAAGGAAATGGAGTCCAGTGATCAGTTGCACATTGAAGAGAATAAGAGCAGAGATTTCTCTCAGAGTGGAGCTGAATCCAGTCCATCATCTCTTGATGTTAACATTGACTGTGACACAGATACACATACACAACCACAAGTTCTGACTGACACTCAGACTGACACTGACATCCAAGTTCCAGTTACTGACGTTCAGGGTGTTAGGACAAGGGCAGGTAGAGTTGTTAAGAAAGTGAACAGATTAATCGAGTCGATGGCTCAGAAACCCTTTTACCTCCAAGGTGTAGGAAGTAATCTGAAAAAGAGAACTGGGTCATTCCTTTCTTTGTTTTAAAGAGTATTTTGTTGTGTTTTATTTTTGTATGATGTGAAGATACATTTTGATTCCAAATATGAAACATTAGGGTCAGGTCATTTTATGGTGTACAAGGCACCGTATTGTTCCAAGATAATCTTAGGTTTGATCACCCTGGGGTTTTTCTTGACCTATTTGTGGGTAACTGACAAGTTGAACTAATGAATGTTTCATTTGCAGGCCTGTACCAGTTGTTATTTGATTTGGATCCAGTACGGATTTTAGTGAAATCTGGAAGGGGTGAATGTAACGAGTTAGAAGTACAATTCAAGTTTAATGTATTGTTGTTGTCTTTTCCACTAAAATCCTTATTTTATTACTGATTTATTTCTGTTTTTCTTTGAGCAATATATGTTGTTTTTGCTATTCACATTAGAGACTTTTATTTTGACATGTTTTTCTGTTGCTGCATTGGTGCCATTTTGAGTGTGCGCGCGCCTCTCTCTTTAGTTCGCATTGCACATGCTGGGGAGAGGTAAGCGTTTTGCAGAGCTCTTCGATTTGTGAGCAAATTAAGTTTGTAAAGTGTGTAAATCGATTTGTTAACCCTTTGTAAACAGTACGGAGACTGTCTAGTATGTTCTGTTGTATGTTATATGTGTGTGTGGATCAATAATTTGGAGATATATCGTGTGAGTTTTGTGATCTGTATTAGCTAGGTTTTGAGTCATTAATCAGCTAAACTAGTGTTGTATCATTCAGGTGATGCAATAGTGAGATGCTCACACGACGTTTTATCAACTTTATTGCTGTAATCCACAGGTATTTCACTTTTACTGTGTTTTATTTTCTATATTGTGTTAATGTTATGTGTAGTTAGCATAATTGTTGCTTTTAGTTCGCATTGCACATGCTGGGGAGAGGTGATGCAATAGTGAGATGCTCACACGACGTTTTATCAACTTTATTGCTGTAATCCACAGATCCACAGTTGGTGAAAGCCCATGTTGGGTGTGACTGTGAATAAACATCATCATTGTGGTGAACCGCAGTAACAGTGTCCTGGTCCTTACTAAACACAACGCAGAGAAAAAGAGTATCGTGACAGCGGTCAGCAGCAGACCGGTTACAGTGGCACCCACTTCCCTTCTGTGTATGTAGGCAACAATGGGGCAATTACACACAGTCATACAACGGGCTTTCTGAGGCTTAGAGCACACAACATTCAACAACTCTGGGAAAATACACAGGCTATACATTCTCTGGAGAACAGCCAGCTTCCTCTGTTCAAATGCAAGCTCCTCTACACAACTCTGATGCGGGACAGGTGGCATCAGTTAGACTCCTGAGAGAGGACAGGGAGTAACAGAGGAAAACAGGCAAAAACTACATTTCCCAGCAGGCTGTTGGGCATCAGGGAAACAATCACACACACACAAATACACAAAATTAACAGCAAATGACATGCATCCTGGGACGTAACAGCATGTTTAGTGCCCCCCTCCTCATTAAGATTCCCAAGAAATTGGTCAAAAAAAGCCGTACAATGACCACGGGCCAACCTTAATGAATCCTGACAGACCTTCTGAATAGCAGAACATACTGCTGCATATTTATGAGATGAAGGACACTTCTAGATGTTTCCATGCTCCTGAGGACTTTACAGCTTTAAACAAGAGGAGATCATAATCAGGTAGTGTGTCATTGGGCATAGGAAACCAAGGAAGGTGATAAACGCACCCAGTACTTATATAGGAATTCTGAAATCGGTTTTAAATGGCATGCTCAGTTTGCAAAAACGAACTCCAGTCATGTTGAGAAGAATTTTCACATGGGTATTAATCAGGCCCCAGCCAACATGCGTGACAGATTTCTGTAGCAACAAGATTCCAACTTTACGGGTGTCTTTCATCATTTCAAAGACTGGCATTACATGCAATGAGATCTCAGTTATGCAGTTACCTTCATGGTGGGAAGCAAATGATGAAGCAAATTCGCCTGCTCCCTGTGAACATGCTGAGACCCAGTGCTCTGAGAAATGCATTAGGACATAAGAAAACTGACCTTACCGAACTGAGCCACACAAACAGGGAGATTCTTGTAATTTAAAAAGAGAGAAGAGGAGAGGAGTGGAAAGGAAAGGAGTGGAAAGGAGTGGAAAGGAAAGGAGTGGAAAGGAGTGGAAAGGAAAGGAAAGGAAAGGAAAGGACTACTGTTCAAAAGTTTGGATTATTTTAAATCAATCAATTAACGCTTTTTCAGCATGGGACACATTCAATTGATCAAGTGACATTTGTTACAAAAGGTTTCTATTTCATGGCTCCAACAAAAATATTAAGCAGCACAATTTTGATTGCACAGCAAATTAGCATATTAAAATGATTTCTGAAGGATCATGTGGCACTGAAGACTGGAGTAATCATGTTGAAAATTCTGTTTTTTTTTATTACAGGAATAAATATATATTTTTAAATATATTTAAACAGAAAATAGCTATTTTAAATTGTAATAATATTTCAGGGTATTGCTGTTTTTACTGTATTTTTAATTAAATAAATGCGGCCTTGGTGAGAGAGTTATTTTAAAAACATTAACAATCTTAATGACCCCAAAAGTTTGAATTGAATTGTTTTTTTGTTTTTGATTTTAAAGTATATACTACAATTTAAAAGTTACAGATGAGATTTTCATTCTGTTAATTTCTTCCTGACATACAATAAAATACGACTTCCCATCATACGATCAAAAAATGACCCATCAGAAAGTTAATTTGGAACTGGAAGAGCGTTTGACAACCAAAAAGAACACAGATGCTGTTTACCAAGTGCAACTTAATGGGCTAATAAATACATTTTAAAGCATTTTGAATTACTGAGGATGTCAACAGTTTTTGATGAACTGATCCATGTGTGCTGTAACTCCCCAACAAACATACTTACAAAGCCCAAGCCACAAAAATAAAAAATCCTGCCTTGCATCAGCAGATTTTTGACTATAAACCTTTGCTGTGAAAAATATGACCCCTCCCTTGAGTCACCTTGATGTACGACCATAACGACCCAACACATTTAATGAGCCCATAAAAGGAACGGTGATCTGGCCAGCGTTGATAATAATAGACTTACCATGGCATCATCAACATAGTTATGACCTGCAGCTCGCCAATCAATCCTTCCAGGCTGTATGCAGTCAGTCACAAGCCTTGACCTGATGGCTGAGGTAATGCAGCCTGGAGACGCTGGGGGGACTTAATTCAGGACCAGTTTAGGAGCAGCGGGATTCAATTAACCAATGCAAAGTCATAAAAAAGCAGATCTGAATCCTGATTTGCCAAAGTGATGTGTGCACCAACCTAAAAAGCAAAGTTGACCACACTGATTCAATGCATTTATCAATAATGAGGGAAATCAGGCTCAAAATCATACAGATGTTTCGTAACATGATACAGTACATCCTGCCTTAAAGTATTTAAAGATGGGCGATTAATACTGTAAGAGTGGCTGGTGATTTCCTCTCTCACTCTTCGAGAAGGATAGTCAGGGGCAATGAGGGCCTCTCACCCTGCCTGCTGTGGCTATATTTACTCTGTTAAAGCATCCCGGCGCATCACATTGGGATTCTGTTACTCTTACTCAGATGCACACACACACTACTGGCTATGGGAGTCACAAGCTGCATTCGCACACATTCAATCTAGCTATCACATGGAGACCAGATGCTGAGACCACGTCCAAAGTCCAGGGAAAGGTCTATATTTAAAGGAATAGTTCACAAATTAGAATAAAATTTACTCACCTTCAGGTAGGGCTGGACGATTAATTGAAAAATAATCAAAACCGAAATTCATAACCTCTAACCGACGTAATTTTCCCATGTCGGTTATTTAGTTTTTTTAATCCTGTTAACACTTCCCCCCTTAAAAGCATACTAGCGCGTGTGTAGCCACATGACCCTGCTCTCCAGTCAGTGGCATAAAAGCAAAACACGGAGGTGAACGCCGGTTCAACACATACTGATGGCACGTGAGCGGTGAGCCTTGCGTCTTCACTAAATTTTGTCAGTTGTATTTGTTTTATGGTTTGGACATTCAAGCGATTAGACGATCGGATGTGTATTCTTATATCGAGCTACCATGTTCGAGCAGCTGCATTGTGGCACGAACACTCATATAAACAGTAGCTATGAAGATCGCGCGCACAGAGGAACACAGAAACTAGTTGTCAGCGCTGTCCTGTGTTTTATCACTAAAGTAGCTTAGAATCTCAAAACTTATTATAGCATGTTTGTGTTCAGCGCACATGAAGCACAAGCGCGTGAATAGAGATCAGCGGTCGCGCTGCGGGTTCCCGGTTTGTGTCTGTTCTCGGACTGTTCTGTGTATTTTAACTGTAGAAAAGGTTGTTCCGAGTCGAAACTACGATACAAAAAACTACATCAGTATATCATCATAAACGCAGCCGTTTTTGTCTTATGTGAACATAAACAGATGAGAAAGAAAACACACATGTGCAGTATTTTTGCTTAAAGAGACAACAGCCTAATAAACGCGCTGCCTGTCATTAATGTTAATCAAAGAACAAAAGAAAACCATTCACTGATCTTGACTGAATATATTTAATAACTTTACTTGATTAATCTTTATTTTATTTATAAAAAGAAAACTCTGCAGTGTTTTTAAAGTTTTAATTACAGTTTCTGTACCTGAAATTTAGTTTAGTTGTATTTATTTATGATATTGCTAATTGATTTGTTTGTTCCTTTCTTATTACTGACCTTATCTTATTACTTGTCTTTAACACTTTAATATTTGAAATTTATATTAATATAGTTGTTTTTGCTATGGTATTTTTTTTTAATCACAGGCAAAATTCCTCTTGCAGTGTTTTGTAGGCTGCTTATTTTTGCTCATGTTATTCAGCTGCAACAGAATGCTATGTGAAAATGTTTGACATCTAAATGTTTGACTTAATTTTTTTATATTGGATTTTTTATCTTATTGGAATCGAAACTAGGAATCGATAAAAATCGGAATCGATAAAATTCAAACGATACCCAACCCTAGTAAGAAATGTTACGAACATAGATAAAATAACTGCTGATAGTCAATCATATTTACAGTAAAAACCTTGTCAGTGAACTATGAGGGCAAAAAAAAAAAAAAAACAGAAACAAAATAATCGTTCATTAATCGTAATCGAGGTAAAATGTTCAATTTATCGAGGTTTTGATTTTAGGCCATAATCGTCCAGTCCTACCTTCAGGCCATCCACTATGTAGATGAGTTTGTTTTTTCATCAACAGACTTGAAAAAATGTTGCATTGCATCAGTTGTTTACTGATGGATCCAGTGAATGGGTAAGATATTAACTCTTACTTCCGGCTAAATACTAGTCCCCAATCTATAAAATTGCTTTCTCCAGTGTAAAAAACAAAACAAAACCAAGTCATCTCATCTAACCCAGGAGAGAAATAAGCACAGATCAAGTGTTAGTCAGATGGACAACAGAGGATGGACTTTTTCACTGAAGGAAACATTATTATGGAAAATTTTGGCCAAAAAGTTGAAACGTCTTGAAAATGCTTTTTGCTTCACAAGACATTAATTGATCGCATGGATTCATTTTCATTACTAGTAGATTATTGTGATGTTTTTATCAGCTGTTTGAAGTCTCATTCTGACGGCACCCATTCACTGCAGAGGATCTATTGGTAAGTGATGTAATAGTACATTTCTCCAAATCTGATCCAGTGAAGAAACAAATTCATCTATATCTCGGGTGGCCTGAGAATTGAGAATTTTCAACAAATTTTTATTTTCTGGGTAAACTGTTCCTTCGAGCTATTTACAGGGGTCATTAATTGAGAAATAAAAATTTCCTTGATCTTTTGACATAGAAGGGGTCACAGTACTATAAAAACATCCTGTAAGTTTCAGATCTCAAAACTTTCTTGTTAGTCTAAAAACAGCTGATGTCAGTCTACTAAAACAACAGGTTGTGGAATGTGCCATTTTATGACATAATAGTGTGGCTAAACCCCGCCTCCACAGATGATTAACGCCTGCTTCTACATCACTGCCTGTTTAGCCCAGCCCACTGATTTGCACATGAAGTGTAAACAATGAGAGGCAAATGCAGGTCTACGCAGAAACCAAACAATAAAGATGCTCCAAAGACAACAAGTTGCGGAAAAACATGCAACTTTGTATTGCCTTCCTTCTAATCCCAACATTAGGATGAGTGATCAATGGATGAACTTTATTTTGAATGAAGTTCCAGACCGTGTCAGTAAGAACTTGGCTTGTTCACTTCATTTTACCATGGATTCTTTTACAAACAAGGCACAATTCGACACAGGATTTTCAGAAAGATTGAAAGTAAAAGACGATACTGTGCCGAATATATTGGATCCAACAGTAATGTCGAACCACACAAGTGAATGTAACTGATTTTATTATGTGTTGACTATCGCTTTGTCTGTTATTACAGATCGTATTTATTTATTTTTAGCCTAAATCACAGCAGCATCCATCTATGAAGGATTTAGGCTGTCAAACATACACAATTGTTAACCAATCATAGCAGTGGGCGTTTACTTCAGAGTTTACAATCTGCCACGCCTATCCAAACAGAGTGCTCTGGTGAGGAGGTCAAAATAGGACAGAAAATAGCTTATTGCTTCTGAATTATTATGTTTTTCTATGTTAAATCTTGATAACATTATAAGAGTACCACAGAGAACAGTACAAAATAATCAAAAAGGCAGTTCATGACCCATTTAATGAATGGATCTGCCTGTCCCAGGACTTATTTGGTCTAATTTGACGGTTTACACTGTCTTTTTCGTCCTGTTCTGAGTATAATGAAGAAGGACCTTGCAAACTGCAAACAGCTTGTTAAACAGATGTTAGATGGGAGAACAAATAGGTGCAAATGTCTTAGCCTATTTATTAGTAACTTGCTGTTGTACATTATGAGCATGCTAGTGCAGATTATAGTGAAACACATTTATTTGAAACCAAACTGTATGTTGCCCTCTAGTGGATGGAATCAAAATCGCTCGAGCATGTAATAAGTCTATCTACAGTGTAATCGGACAATCACATTGATTTTGAGTCAGGGATGCCCATCCTGTACCCATATGATATGATATGAATAAATGGCCCATGGGATTTCCTTGCCTGTGAACAAATATCAAATGTGCTGCTTCTGAAGTTTCCAATTACCTTGACTGCTTCCTCCAGCGCCACAGCAGAGCTGCCGACAGATTTCAATTTGAGCGGTATTGATTTTTGCACAAGCTGCAGAGGTTCTGCTAGATGATATCTTTACTAGAAACATCACACATACCTAAAGGTGTGATTTAATGTAAATTAAAGCATTTCCAGTTACAATGGCTTGTTGGATTCTAACCTCACAATAAAGCCGTAGAGACAATAGAAAACTAAAAAAATAAAGTAACTTAAAACCATCGTTTTCCCTGCCTGAGACCACTTTCCATATAAGTTTTAGAATTTTTTTAACCGACTGGGTTATCCCTAGATATGCCTTGATAGCATACATAATTTGAGATTATCAATGTTTATAGCATTCTTTATGAGCCAAAGTATATTTAAATATAACATTTCTGCTCATATGCATTATATATATATATATATATATATATATATATATATATATACACACACACACAGGCACTAAATGCACTGTTACTGTTTGAACTCAAAGTAATGCTTTTACCTAATTAAAACTTTCTTCTTTGGTTCTATAACTGAAGTACCCACTCAAAGTTGAATGCTGCTTTGTGGGATTGTTAATAAGATTCCGGAAAGATACTGCCAGCTTGTCATCACTAGATGGCACTCACTACAAGTAAACTACGAACACTGTAACATCTGTTTAGAAAAGGCTGCTATATCTCACATAAGAACAAGTCTACATAACTGCAGTCAGTTGAGAAAAAGTTGAGTTTAAATACAACCAAACTTCTGCCACATGTATTGTGTTCCTAGACACAGAATGAGGCATTTACTAGAGGTCTTAGTATCTGTAAATGCACTTTATTCATCTTTGGCCTTCAGATCTGAGGTGTTCATCATCCTATACACCTATACTTCATCAATCCTATATTGTATCATCTCTAGTAAATAAAGCCCTGAGAGTCTCACTCATCCCTAACAGTTGAGCACACCCACAGGCAAATATAAATAAGGTCAAAGACAATCCAGCCTGAGTCAACACTCACCCCCTGATCCCGTTCCTGCTCTTGAAGATACATCCATGCAGAGGGTCAAAGAAAGGCCAGGAAAAACAGTGCTTGAATACTTATTAGCCAGTTGCACTTCCACACCCTGGCTAAATCAAGCCTGGTCATCCGACACATGCTCTGGGGGGTTTCATGTCAACACGCTGACTCCCTCACTGGAGATAGTACATGTGGTGACAAATGTACAGAGCTCAGAAACACAGCTCACATAACTTACAAATTAAGCAACATGCATGAAAGATGTGCACTTAGCAAAATGATTAGAACAATGAGTTTAATTGATGTTTCCAAGAGCACTTGCTGTGACACACGCCATATATCTCATTATCAAATCTTTCTGACTCACCCTCATAGAGGCAAACCATCCAAATTTAGAACCTAGATTAGGAGAAATGGGCCCTGAAGCTCCAGACATGGAAAACAGGATTGATATACTGTAACGTGGATTCAGTTTTGTAACTGCTACAGATGAGAGACTTTGAGTGAAAATTTGAACATTAGTCATGTTTTTACTCTCTGAATGCTTTTCTTGCTTTTTTCTCCAAAAAAAAATAGCAAGTGCTGATATCTGTTTAAAACATTATTGGATACAAGTGGGGAAAAAGGACTATAACTCATAAACGGTGAGAGAATCTACCCACTTTAAGATATCACAGAAATGGAAACTATTACATAACCCCAAATTATAGAAGTTTTCGAGAATTACTGGGAACGATATAATGGTAATGCAAATCAATGCAGGGTATGATTTGTAATGCACCTTTGAATATGCTTAATGTGTACATAAATTGATCTCTGGCAACATTAGTAAAAAGTGTATACATTACAATTCTTTTTTTTTCTCAATTGTTTTTGTTGCTGTTGTTTTCCCTTTTGAAAGTAATTACTAATTTTATTCAGCATGGATGTATTAAATTGATCAAAAGTGACAGTTTTTTTTTTTTTGACAAAGAATACTTTAAATAAATGGTGTTTGAATTTTCTTTTCATTAAAGAATCCTGAAAAAACTGTTTTAGTGTTTTATAATGTTAGAGCATATGCGACTGTTAACCACAAAACCAACCTTAAGTGTCAATATCTTTCAACAGAGATTTATACATCATCTGAAAGTTGAATAAATAAGCTTTCCATTGATGTATAGTTTATTAGGATCGTACGATATTTGGCAAAGAAACAACTAATTGAATATGAGGGTGCAAAAAAATCTAAATACTGAGAAAATCACCTTTAAAGTTGTCCAAATGAATTCTTAGCAATGCATACTAATCAAAAATTTAGTTTTGATATATTTAAAAAAGGAAATTTACAAAATCTTTTCAAGGAATATGATTTTTACTTAATATCCTAATGATTTTTGGAATAAAAGAAAATTCGATAATTTTGACACATACAATGTTTTTTTTGGCTATTGCTAAAAATATACCCCAGTGACTTAGGACTCGTTTTGTGGTCCAGGGTCACATATGAGTTTAACAGATTTATTAGATAATCTAGGTATAATCTACGGTGGACAGACAAACCATTACTGCAGGCTCCATGTTCACCACAAAGCACACTGCCTCTGTGTTCACACACAAGAGAGACTGGCAACCCTGATCGTGTAGAAACCTTTCCTGCTAAAAAACATGAGATCAACTTTGACCCTCACTGAAAATTGCAATAAAAACATAAGAGCAGACTGGAGAGGTTTGCTGAAAGGGGACCTTCATAAAGAGAATATATAAAACAGTCAAAAAGTCCAATTTCTGAATAATCTTTGGGGGCTGGGCATACAGGCCAACCAGTGAAAGCAAATACATCAGGTCAAAGAAAAAAAGAAAACAAGAGGGCTTTATGGTTAATAATATGGACTGCCAACAGAAACGTTGCAGGATCTATTACTGCCATCGCAATCAACACTGTGTCCTTGGCCATCTTCTCTAGGGGGAAGCTAACTGCAATCAGGATACTAAATTGCTTTGGATGAAAAGTATCTGCTACATGGCAAGGAATCATTAAACAAAACACACACAGCCATTAAGACTGAGACAAACCTTGCCTGGTGTCAGTGCAATACAGATCGCCATATCCTTCCCAAACAAAGCTGATACATCCACTTTAACTCTTCATTATTTAATAAAAGCATCATAATTCATGTCCAAAAAAATAATCAACTTTTTTATGAAATGTATTCCTTAATTCTCCAGAAGTTTGTCCAAAATCAGCACAGCAGGCTGTGTTATTTGCTAATAAAAGGCACTAGAGTGTGACTGACCTAGTTTGTAGTTGATTATCATCATGAAGCACCTGCATGAATCTAATAAAATAATCTAAAATGAGATGCTCATTTGTCTCTATTTACCATTATTATAAAAGCATTGCTTCCAGGGGTTGAGAATTTGAGTGCTGCTTATGTAAGCAAATCTATATATAAGGTACAGAGTTAAAATAAACTTCTTACACTCATTCTAACATTGAGAACAAAAGTAGCTCTCTTTGTCATCACACCGCGATTGGGCTTAATTATATCATCAAGTTTATGATGGTGTCACTGACGTATAAATGTGGATGTTTGTGTGTCGATGCATTCATCAAGCTCTTTTATTGAAAATATTTCAAGTAAATGTTGATTCCTCATAATACGACTCCATACTTTGAGGATCCAGTCTGTTTGGGCAGCAAAACTGGATACAGCAGAAAGGGAAATTTTGCAAAATGTAAACCATTTGAACTGCATTCAAGATCCCCAAAAAGCCTCTCATTGTTTGTTTGTTTCTTGCCTTTCACTTTTTAATTCAACAAATCCATCCAAATGAAAGATGACCTTTACCCTTCATTTGAAGCATCTTAAGAAAAAAAACAATCATATTAAGTCAGAGCAGATGTTGTGTTTGATCACACTGCAAACAGCAGAAAGCTGCAATGAACTCTCAATTGTAGAATTATCAACTTGAACTTATACTGAAACTGCTTCCTTTAGCTTTCCCTCGGAGCACAAACACCTGACAAAGTCTGTGCAGGTCTCTCTCTTGGCAATGCCCATTCGCACGGCTGTTCAGAGAGCCAGATGTTACTATACATCTCAGCTTCAGGAAGTGAACACTTCAGTTACCTGCCTCAGGGACCACCGTCACAGTGGACAATTAGGATCTTCAGAAACCTGCAAGTCCAGCATACCAAACAGGACATCTATATTCTCAGCAGATAGACATGGCATAAATTTTGGTACTTAATTAAGCATCCATTTTTCAACATTACATGGTGTATGGGTGTGTGAATAAGACTTCTACACTGCTTTTTAACATCGACAAAGGGACAGTTCCCACAAAGTATGAAAGTTACTGTAAGTCAATTTACCAATGTTGTTTTGAACACTAATGACTTTGTTTCTTGGATTGGAACACAAATGAGATATTCTGGAGAATGCAGCTAGTTTTTCATGGAATAAATGGTGAATGGCGCTTTAAAACTTCAAAAATGGCACAAAGCAGACTATATTTCAAGTTTTCTTTAAGTCATCCAATACCTTTGACCAAAATGTAAGTCTTTATTCACAAATAATTCAGACTGGTTATGTGAACTAGATCAAATGATTAATTAAAAAGATACAATTCAAAAGACTGATTCATTCAATCAATCAGGCATTACAACATGGGTGGATGTCTAGATTTAAGGGCAGTAATGGCTTAAATTTCAGTCCACACAAAGGCATCAAGTGTTTTTAGAAGGCGTTTATGATGCTTTTATGGTTCTTTTGTATAGTCTTTCAAAACATCTTTTGTGTCCCCTAAAAGAAAGCAAATCCTACGGGTTTAGAACAACATGAAAGTGTGTATTTTTGGGTAATCGATCACTTTAAATCTATTTATAGCCTTGTCACCTTTCTTACCCATGCTTTAAGGGCATTGATAAATTGAATTACACAAAATTAACATTCACTTTGAACTTGACCTCAGTGCATTATTGTAATTTATAGTCTAATGTTTAATTTAGCCTCTAGTGCTTTGCAAACACTTTGAGGTTTGTGCTGCATGCTTTCAAATATTCCCGTTTACATAAGATGTTAACCTGTTAGCCAGCACCCCCCATTATGGGACTCACAGCTGAAAGTGCTCTAACTAACTTATAATTGTAATAGTTTCCTACTTCAGTGTGTTACAAACATAATTGTGGTGTCTTTAGAAAGAAGACCCTTTGGGCTTCACTTTTTATCAACCAGATTTGATAATGCTCAAAAATATTAAAAGTTATAGACACTAAAGTGCCTTGAATTTTTTTTACCACTCTTAAATATTTTTTTATTTGATATAACAATACATGAAATGAGTCCTGGAGCAATCTAGAAAAGTAATGGGTTGAAAGCCACATGTCTCATGAGTTTCTATTTCAAATCTGAATAAAATATCATGAAAAATGAGACTCCTGCAAATATTTTTCTGAGACTATGTCTACACCCCCCACCCCCCAAATATAAGAAAATATATTCCCCAATAGTATTGAAGGCTTCTACAAACTATTTAGTCAGTAAACATACCACTGCATAGTTTTTTTCAATTATAAAACACTAGACATAAACTTCATATAGACATCATATAAATGATTTATTTGAGCAGTAGAAAAATACAATAAGAATAATTTGAGTAAGAAAAATAATAATAATAAGAAAAATAAAAAAAGGTTTAACATTGTTTGCCAATATAGAACATCCTGAGATTGCTAGAGATGCATATTTTACAATGAATTACGATGCAAATAAGTGCTGATGTGCTGATGGCCACTTATACAGATGGTAATAACACAAATGTGCCGAAGTAAATAATCCACTCTCCCTATTCATATAGACGCGTTCACTTTGATAGCCGTGACCATTCAGTAATAGCGAGCTGATTTGGGCTGATTTGCACTCAAACAGATGGTAATCATGCACATACATTCACATTCAACATAAAACACACTCTCACATATATAAAAACTCTCTAAAATAAAAAGAAAGACAGGAAAAATGCGATCGCTGTAAGTTCCGCCTCCATCAGCTGACAGGTGCGTCAGAGCGCGTCACCAGCTCTCAGGAGAGAGCGCCAAATTCAAATAAACTATTTTCCGCCTATTTTTCATTCATTCTTTTTTCCGGTGGATCGCCTCATTCTGTTTGTGACACTGTACGCTGCAAAACCGTGCCGTGTTTTTACTACCAAGACGCAGTTTCCGATCGTGAGTTATTCCATAACAGACGCAAACAATTCTGTCGCTGAAGAAATGAAATGTAAACAAAGGAATTATGATCCATATTACAACGTTATTGCTTCGTTGGACTAAACGTGCTTCATGAGATGTCGTTCAGTGGACCCTTACCTTTCTAACTAAACCGGGATTTACAGCTGTGGGTGTGTTTATGACTCGTTATTACGACGGATCTGGTATGTACAGCGTTTTCAATGTTTATTTTTTTATGTGAACTGCTTACACAAATGTAGCAAATACAGTCTTTATAAGCTTTCCATTAAAAAACAGCGATCTGTCATCGATGCTTGAGGCTTAGATCTTTATAATGATACATAGTTTGTCAAGATTAAATTTGTCCTGTTTCATTTAATCTATTCATAATCACTTGCATGTGCGTGTGGGAGAGGCTTTGAGGACGAGGACGTCGGGGTGCAGGTTAACAGGTTTAATTACTACCCTACTGAGATTCACTTTAATATTGTCCTACTCAATTTTTAACGCTATATAGCTGAAACTTTCACTGTAGAGGAGAACAAAAGCAGAAAACAACTGAAACAGGCCCAAAGAGACTACCTGACTGGACGCAAGCCCGTCCACAGACCACCAGTTGATTTTCAACATACCATCCCATTGACAGGAAAAACCCACAGAAGTTTAATTACGTCTATATAGAGAGAGTAAGAAACACCTGATTTTGACCCAATTACTTATTTGACAGACTTATCTGTCTGATGACTGAATGCT
Source organism: Carassius carassius (assembly GCF_963082965.1). Taxonomy (NCBI): domain Eukaryota; kingdom Metazoa; phylum Chordata; class Actinopteri; order Cypriniformes; family Cyprinidae; genus Carassius; species Carassius carassius. Next base: position 28,704,204 of record NC_081767.1, on the reverse strand, counting down.
ATTTTTCATACTACGTACTGACCCATTTTCTTAATTGGATTACAAAAGGAAATGTTTAAAGAAACCAGCCTCTTAATAAGTAAGTCATTTGCAAAAAAAATTCTGCTTGTTGATTTAAACGAACATGCTGTGCTCCCATCAGGCTTAACAGGGAAATTGATGGAGGCTGGAGTGGATGTGGAACCAAATGTGCTGACTTTTTGTCCTCTGGTTGTTCCTTTGAAAGGATGAAGGGGAAAATGTGTTAAAATGTGCCGATTGTTATTGGCAGCAACAAATTCCTTGATCCATAAAAAAAAATTAGAGCATTAAATACATAAATCATTTTTAAAAAGGGCAACGCTGTTAAAATCCAATAACAGCTTCTATTTTAGGACATCATACCAACAATGTTACAATTTTAATGCCCTGAAAACTTTACGCATGGCAAAATACCACATGGCTCCAAACAAAATGATTTTCAGTATTCCACATGTGTTTTATGGTCCTGAAACCTTTCTCAGTCATAGCCTATGAAAACTAATGTGGAGAAGATCTTATTACAAGTGATAGGGCAAATCAATTAACCATAGCATTAGAATACTCAATTTCCAACAAACTAAACCAAATATTGACCAGAATGCTGAAAGTATGGTGAAAATAGTGTAGGTGAACAGTTCCAAATACAGTATTATTTTAGATGCAACCATATGGGTTTACGTTGCCAAATATCTACACAAGCATGGTGGTAGAAAAGACATTTAGTCTGAATAAATATCTGGTATGCAGTGAGCACTTTTCACAACCCAATCAACTCCTGATACATAATTAAGTCCAGTTCTTCATTTTTCCATTTGTAGAAATTCCTAGAATGATTCTAGAAGTTCTAGAATATCCTGGTTTCATTCTAAAAAAAAAAAAAAAAATTTGAAATAAGTAAATTAAATGAGTATATGAGGAATTAAAAAATCTATATAAATAAATACATGTAAGTAAAAAAAAATCTTATAAAAGTAAATAAATACAAATAACATTAAAAGTAATAAGTATATAACTAGTAATAAATAGTAATAAAAATATGTTAATGAGTATGTAAAAAAGAAATGAAAATAAATCATTTTAAGTTACACTAAGTTCTCACAACATGTCTGACATCACACTGTAAATCTGATGCTGACCAGGGTGAAGACAGAAATAAGACATTCATTTTTGACAAAGTATTCTGTGTGGTATGTGATCAATATGTAGGCGTCTGTCCTTGGTGCTGCTAAACTAGATGGGACCAAAAGCAGATCCCTGCGATCATACTGAATGACTTATTTCTCTCTCTTACTTATTCTCTATCTCTGAAAAAAGTGCAGCGCCATACGTGGCATTTTTAATAGAACCATTCTGGAATTTTCCATTGAGACCCCATATCATTAATGACTTTTGGTTGTTTTTGTAGTTGTTGTGGCTTGGAATAGAGGTCTGCACAGTGCGTAGTTTTTAAAACAGCAACAGTCTTTTTTCTTTTCTTTTTTGGCTTAACCTTGTTTGTATTGAGCCTGTTTGGGAAACGCTGTGTCACACAACAGCCCACTCTGTTCCTGCACTGGAGGGAGAATTCTGGAAGTGTCTATGTAGGCATGGAAACACACACAGATGTTTAAATACAATCATATACTACAATGTAAATCTCTTTTTCTGCTCTGGTATTAAAAGGCCTTAAAAGTAACTTAAAGGGTTAATTTATTTTCTGTACATCATTGTACAACAAACCACCACAACAACTATTATTATTATATATTATTACATTTCATTACATAATCATATATATTATATAAATATGATTACTATAAATAGAGGTTAAAACAAAAAGGAATCACATAGGATCAAAACTGAATTTAAACTGTAGAAAACAAACAAACAAATAAAATCCAAAGATTTCAGACTTAATTTTAGCTGTTCAATAAATGCTCTTCTTTGACTCAGGTCTGAAAATTATACAGTCTTCCAGTAAATCAAACTCCTTCAAAATATGGAATGGAAGATTGGACTGATATGACCTGTTAAAAAATTGTCCTTTGACATTGATTTTAACCTTCCATATGACGAAACAACCCTGAAACAGGGCGAACTGACTGATAAAGGGGCAAGTGATAAATAGTCTGACTAATAAACTTTATGTACACTGTAGAAGCTGATAAATTGAGAATAACTCAAAACATTTGAGGAAACTTTTAACCTCAAAACATGTTAACCTTGACCAAAAGCAATTATTAAAACGATGCATGCAGGAAGAACCTTCAACCTGAACACCACAAAATCAATGATGCTGAGGTCAAGCATCAGTGTGTTTGGTAAATCTCAGTCCCACATTTCTAGACTGTGGTAAATATTTCCATCTACTCCCAACATTACTCTCCTATGCCCTCTGAAGACCAACCATCAATGTTGGGTTCACTTGGCTTACATTCAGTAAACACACCAGCATTGCATGCCCTGTCCTTGACACCCTCTGTTCTTTGGTCTGCCTGCCGCTGAGCGCCATACAATGGTTGTGAGACTCATTCAGTTCCCCCTCATTGAAAGTCTTATCCAAACACAGCCAATGCATCACAACACATCCTGCCAAAACCAGCTGGACACATTCAATCTCCCATATGAAGCAGCAAACATCATGGGATGAGAGCAGGTTACATACATATGGTTTGTGTAAATGTCTCTATAAATCATCCGAGATAGATCATACATTGTCACACCCACCTATATCATGTAACAACCGGTTCAAGTTGAACACAACTTGTAAATTTCTTTACATCGGACTTGACGAGTCAGTAAAACCTATTAGTATATTAGTATAAGTATATAAAAAAATATATAATATAAAGCTTATATATATATATATAGTTAATATAAGTTTAATTTTTTTTTAATAATTAAATACAATTTAATAAAATGCAAAAAATAATAATATTGTTAAACCAATTATATTAATAAAAACTAATTATTAACAATAAAAACAATTATATTATTAAACAGAATAAATTTATACATACAGTATGAATGTATGCATCAATTATTTTTGAACAGTCAAGACAGGCTATTCACCAAAATGAGAAATGAGGGATGGAACGGCTAAAGAAGGTCATCACTATGAGGGTCAGTAGCAGTGGATGGCGGTGTGGCCAGATGGCTGCAATCTCAGGTGCAGGAAAAAAGACTGCTCTCAAAACAATCAGAGGCTTTTGATCGTTTTAAAGCTGATATGAGAATTTTATTATACACAAAGCAACAGATGAAATAAAAGGATTATTCTCAAAATCAGAACATATTTGGTATTGCCTGCTAAGGGTCATACTTAGTTAAACAAAACATTCTAAATCCTAATGATAACACTTTCAAATGATTAAATAAACTTAAAGAGATAAATTATGATATTAAGCAATGGAACAAAAAATCTGTTTCATCCAATAATAAATTATGTCAGGAATGTTTCTGTCTTTATTGGTTGCTATAAATAAGATACTGCTATAAGATAAGTTAAGTCCAAAAATTAAAAATGAACAATTTCCCTATACACTTTCTAACCTTTGGATTATTTCAAATGTCTAAGAAAAGAAACTTTTATTGTACATTTTAACAGAATCAGCAGACATTTCTATGCTTAGTTTGAAGGAAATAATAATGTTAAAAAGTGTTAAACCAAATAGATAGACTGGGGAAGTCGTGACCTAGTGGTTAGATAGTTTGACTCCTAACCCTAGGGTTGTGGGTTCGAGTATCAGGCCGGCAATACCACGACTGAGGTGCCCTTGAGCAAGGCACCGAACCCCCAACTGCTCCCCGGGCGCCGCAACATAAATGGTTGCCCAATGCCCACTGCTCCGGGTGTGTGTTTAGGGTTTGTGTGTGTTCACTGCTGTGTGTGTGCACTTTGGATGGGTTAAATGCAGAGCACGAATTCTGAGTATGGGTCACCATACTTGGCTGTATGTCACGTCACGTCACAAAAAAATGAATATTTCCCCATGATTCACTCACCCTCAAGCCATCCTAGATGTACATGACTTTCTTCTAACAGACTAATACAATCAGAGTTATTATAAAAAATGTCCTGGCTGTTCCGAGCTTTATAATGTAGTGCAGTGTTTTGTTTTGATCTCTCCTCTACGCTCCCGCATACATTACTTCTCACTGGAGCTTACACTACACTTAAGTCCTACTCCATCTGCTGGAATGCCACGCCATTCTTACACAAGTGCATCAATTCACTTAAACAGGCCTTTATTAACCTCCGGAGACATGTAGAGTACTTTTAATGATGAATGGATACACTTTATTTTGCTATGAAATCTTGACCACCATTCACTGCCATTATAAAGCTTGGAAGAGCCAGAATCCAATAACTTAAAATTTGTACACTAAACCCACATAAAAAAAAAAAAAAAAAAAAGTATGAATTACAACGTACTGAATGGCAATGAAACTAACAATGAAAAAAAATATATGCAAAAACATAAGTGATTTTAAATGTGTTAATCAATTATAAAGTTACATTTTTATCTTAAAATTGAATACATTTATAATTTTCCCTGTTTATTTCCTCCTTCGAAGAAAAACAAAGTGCACTCACCATCTTCCACAGATCTACAGCAAAGTTCACATTTTAGTCCAGCAGATCGCACACCCCACCACTGCTAATAAATGCAAGCAGAAAGAGAGGGGGACTCTTGGCTTTGCATACGAGCTTCTGAATAAATTTTAAAAGGCTTAGAAAAGAGGCGATGAGATTTATGGAATTGCATATGGAGCTGGTTAAATCACTTCTGTAAAAACAGGCCTTCAGTCCATCAAGATCACAAATGTTTCATGTCAGAAATACTCCAAGAGCCTCTCAATGAAATTCTCCTGATCGACAAATACTTTATCATTTAAGCCATCAAATAATGGAGCACATGTTTTCCCAGACTTGCTCTTATTAATATAATTGATCTCCGTAGGTAAGTCCAAAATTTGCATTGTACCCTATTGTTAAATGTGAGAGTTAAACTATTTATTTTCAAACAACAGTAGGTCAACAGCAGGCATAACTAAACGTGAACTACATGAAAAATGTCTGAACTTACAGTACAAGTAGCAGAGAGCACACCACGACCACACTAAAACTGGCTATTTTAGCTTTAAATGTCTTGGGCCCATCAGATGTGCCACTTTAGGCACTTAAAATAAAGTTAATCAACAAAACAACAAAGTGAAAAGTGGTTATGAACATAAAATTTTGCTAGCAAGCTAACAGAGCTACCAGGGATTTAAATTACAGAGCTGTGCCACTAATATGGTTAACTTTAGTCTTAAGCTAAAGTGTGTCATTTATTTTTTTTTAAATATGATGTAATTTCTGTAGCACTAAAATCAAAATTTTGATTCAAAATCAAAACCAAAAATTAGGACTTGTACTTAAGTTTCACAAAGGTACTTGTAGCTACTCATTTAAAAAGATTCCTCCTGCATGCTTTTATTCTTGCAAGTTCAGGCATGTAAACGTACATGTCAAAAGGCTCTGTCCTTTTGCTTAAGCCTGTAAGCAACCATTCAGAAGACCTTAGTAACCTCATAACAACCACAACAAACACCCTAGAACTGTAGGAGTGATTTCTGCAAGCACCACACATTTTATTTCGAATAAGTGAAATCTAGTTTTATTTTACCCTCTTAAGGAGTTTTTTTTACTAAATTGATACTGAGAAAATCTTGCTATTTTATACTGAGTGAAGGTAAGTTCCTCCTTGAAAAATCCTACATCTTCATGATTATTGTCAGAGGTGAAATTGCATAGCACATCTCTGTGCACTGCCACACCTTTGAATGGAAAACAATCTCTCCAGAAACAGCCAAAGCAATATAGCAATTATGAAGCGCATTCCAAACCACAGGACTAGAGCAAACATCTGGCCCAAATCCTGAGAGACAACCACAGGTAAAAACACCACCAAAAAAAAATATGAAATCATAGTAGAGCATCTCAACAATAGAGTTGAATATATATCACATTTGCACGTTTGATCACATACTATGGCAGCATCCTTGATCGTCTTTTTCCTATGCATTTTGTTATTCCGGCAGTATCTTCTAAACCATGAATCAATCATTTGTCTTATTAAGCCAAGCTGTCTTGTGCCGTGCACAAAATGTTCTTTACACATTGTGCAAAACTTGCAATCTACCTAGCTATCCAGCAATTAAGCCATTTAAAAATGAAGTGCTAATGATTGACATGAAAACCAGGTTAGAATTATAGAACACATTAGACTGACCCTGTTATGCATATCATTCATGTCTAAATTTAGAGTCCACAGTTAGTACATAATTACTGCCTTTCAAAAAGCATTACTGACAAGACATTTCTACAGATTGCTGCATCTAACAGAAACCAAACGAAAAAAAAAAAAAAAAAAATTGTTACTGGATTGAATACAAATCAGATACAGAAGTTATCACTGTATCGGCATTTTTTGGACATGATACCACTGAAATACAATGTTTTGTGGAACCATTAAAGGAAATTCTATGGTATATGTCTTGTAATCATCCATCCAGCATTATCATCTGATATAAGGGATGCTGTTGTATAGGTTAAAAATGATCAAATGTATCAAAACAGACTATGTGTCTATCACCTGAAATTCATCAGCTGCTGCAGACGGGCTTAAAAGCACAGTCTCACTCAATAATCAAACAGATTATGTTAAAGTGTGATCGTAAAACTAATGTAGCATTAGTGAATCACCAAGCCAGCAGTTCACCACAGTCAATCAGATAGAACTGATGCAAACATGCAAGCAACCTTTTTGAAGTCTTCCAAGAAAATCTATAACTTGTATACTAATCAAACTCCGTGGTACAACCCCACATTCTAGCTGATTTCACAAACCATGCATTTCAAGGGCTGTTCTGTTGGGAGGCACTGGTGTAAATCCTACAATTTGAGGTCTGGGTTACTTTTGTATGATTTGAGAAGGGGAAAAAAAAAAGCTAGATTGCAAGAGCTTTGATAAATCACCTCATGTTGCCTATAGCTACACAATAACAGCTTAAACAATTTTTCGGCTTCCTTGAATTCAAAATACAATTACAATTTTGCAACCTGTTTGCATTCAATTCAAATACAGGAACTATAATTCAGCAGGCTTTCTTGATGGCTCACAACCCTTTACAAGACCCAAAACACTCAAGTAATGTCAAGCAATGCACAATATCTTTTATGTTGTTAAAGCCTGTAATATAAATAATTTCTGATGGTTTTACAGGAAACTACATATTAACAAACGTTTTTGGAATTTCCTTGCAATAAAGCAAATTAAACAGTGAATCATGTAGCTAAAGTCAATGCCTTTAGACTCTTGAATAGAGACAGTGACTATGAACATCAGTCTGTTCATAAGACATCAGGGCTAAACACTAAGCATTTATCAGATCTTTTTTTTTGGGGGTTCTTTCTTTTTTTTCTTTTATTCCTGACCGTTTACATATCAGCTTGGCCATGTATCAAAAAATATATGACAGGCTATCCTTTATTGTTCAATCCAAAGATTCATACACGTAGACAAAGGTTAGGCCAAAATAAACACACTTAAAAGAATATGGTATTGATATTACAACTCACTTTAACAGAAATGGTTCATAAAGAATCTAATTCCCCATGAGCAGAAAAAGTTCACCTGAGGACTAAATATGAAAGAATTCATCTCTTTTCAGATGTATTCCTATAATGCAGAATAACATTAATAAAAAAGAAATAAATGACTAAATGACAAGGCAGATCAAAAAGCTTTCTGCTGCCTTCTGATACGCTAATGACTGCATTAAAGCTACGTCAAATATGGTTTATATAAGGTCGACAAACATGGCCGGATAGCTGCCAAACAAATCGCCTTCAGTTGCTCTCTTAAGATCTTACAGGCCTTATGGAACGCCAGGAAAGGATCCAAAAATGGGTCTAACACTTTTCAAGAGGAAAAGCTGAGGCAAAACAGGGAAATCACATTTGTTGAACGAGATGACTATATGAAGCTGCCTATCTGATAAGTGAGACTTTCAGCGACAGGTTTGAACATGTCATCAACAGCACAAACCATACTTTACTTTACATTCCCAAGTTACTCGCTTCCTCCCTGTTAAGAGTAAAGAATCTAATTCCCAGTGATAATAGTACAGTGAAGAGGACCGGGCCAAGCAATACTGTAGTTAACCACATCTTTAATCGCCACAGTGAGGTAGTAATTCCGAAAAGGCCTTAACTATGTAGAGGCTCACAAAAGTGCTTTTGAACTGAGTGCTGGCAGAGAGGGACACAAGAGATTGTTGTGCTTTGCCAATACAACGTGATCTCATGAGAATACGTGTGTATTTTTACGTTAAATGTGGTTCTACCACACGTACATTTACTTACGTTTTCATGCACATAAAAACGTACAACTTAGACGTATTTATAGCAGTAAAACGTACAAATACTTACGTGTTAGCAGCTAGAAAAACGTAAATAATCTAACGTAAAGTGTGAATGTATATGAATTCCCATGTATTAATATTAAAATTGTGGCTTTAATGATTTAAATCTGTTATATTTAATTGTCATATCAATACATGTTTTTATTGAAAGCAGTTTACTCATCTACTTAATAGGAAATAACATTTCTGTGCATGCTGCAAACTCATTTCGGGGGATTACATAATGTTAAAAGAGACTACACTTTGAAACTTTAAAATGAATACAATTTATGTAACGTTAATTGTTTAACCATTTTGTGATTTTCTCCTATCCAATGACTGACCATACAACCATAGATACACAAAAGCACAGCATAAAATTACAAATCACATCCATTTTATTAGTTTGCTGTACTCCATATCTTTAGAATCCAGATGTTTGCAAGGAACATATTCAAATTCAGCCCTTAATCAATTGATCTTCATCTTCATTCTCAGCAACAGCGTCCGTCACGGTCAAAGCCCGCGCTCGTTATGATTTGAATTTGAAAATAGCGCCAGTGCGCCACCACGTTACGACATGGTTTACGGCACTGATATCGAACGCTCATTGGTTCTCAACTATTTCGTCACAGATTGCGACATGTCGTGTTTCAGTTTATAGACATTTGAAATCATTACTGCGCCAGTGCGCCTTCACGGATAGAAGACAGATACATAATTTCACGGATTAATATATTAAATTCTGCTCTGTACGCTATAAAAACTATTACATCCAGAGACGACAGCGACTGGAACTCATTATCAGTTGAACTACTTTTGGTACCACTTTTGATATTTTTGCAAAAAATAAATGATTAACGTTACATTTGCTTGTCTGTTATTTGTTTATTTATAACAGTAACGTTATGTAGTTTTAAGAAATGGTTATGGGTAGGTTTAGGGGTAGGTGTAGGATTAACGTTAGTGGCTCAAAATAACGTTTTAATGTTATATTTTTACTGAAATTGTGTTTTATTCTTTTAACATTCTGTATAAAATGGGTAGGTTTAGGTTCGGGTGGGGTATAGGGATCTTACATTTATCAAAAAAATTATAAAAACGGAAAATATACATAAATATTAAAAAAATTAATCAGATACGCATTTAAAAGCAGCGTCATGAGCAAATTTCTATGGATAACTGACTGGTCAGAGAACACGTTCTATCTGTACGTATTTGAGGTTGTTTTTACGTAAATTTAGATACGTATCGAACCTGTAATTACGTCCAGATAATACGTAAACGACACTGTAAATACGTAAAGGCACATACGTATTGGACAGTTTTAATTTACGTCTAAATATGTACGTTTTGATTGTGAGATCTGGCTGGCCAATAAGGTCCCTTTGTGTGCAGTTAGCTGGGTTTCATTCAGGTAGTGAGGATGGCTCTCCAGGGCCCCATTCTCCATCATGCCACATGCATTTCTAGGTACAGAAGTCCGGTTTTAAACATTCAATTCATATTTTGGGCGAAGTGTTGATAAGTGAACAGCAGTTTCTCCTAATCAAACTTAAACAAACAAAAAAAAAACTACTAAAGCTACAACTAAAGTTTTTAAAGATAATTGAGTGTTGGAACTGATGATTATTATAGTATCAACACACTATCATGACATTGTTTCATATGAATTTGTGCAATCTCATTCATAATTTTTTGTATTATCTGCTTAGGCCCCTATGAGGGTTCGGTTTAGGGTTGAGGTTGGACCTTCATGCTTGCTTTTTTTCATTAACAAATCATGTTTTTATACTAATCAAATTGTTTGATTTCATATGAAATTGCCAACTTGTAAAACCGGTCACATTTCATGATATTGGGTAGGTTATCATGCTTCTCTACAGCTAAAAGTATCATAAAATCAGGACATGTCAAGTATAAATGTATGGTAATGTACAAAGTCATTATTGCAATAAACTCACCAGGTTGATTAGGACACCAGGGTAAAAATCATTTGCTGCAGACTTTCAAAACAGTGACATATACTGCATTCAAAAACAAAATGGTAAATGGACGTTGGTACAAAATGGAAATTAAGCAAACAACATTCAAAATATTAATAGATTGTACATCTCACATACTCTTTTATGACTGGAGAGCCAACTAACACTAGAAATCCCCTAAAATGAATGATTCATAATAACCCTTTCTTTCTAAACCTTGTAATAAACTGTCTGTTGCAATGCTGCATGTGGTTTCCCTCAATTTGCAGCGTAACACATCCAAGGCTAAAGTCGAAGGCATCTGGATTCAGTTAGTCAAACTCTCGTATTGTCTATGACACCATCATTTGTGCCCTCAAACATGTTCTAAACAAACCATCACACTGCTTTGGCCTACATATTGGGAGTAGAAACGGAGTGATGGAAGATTTCACTGGAACCTTTGGCTGAAAGATCTCCGCTCTTGGTTTTCACTGGTCATTTTTCCCTAACGATGATCTAATTTCCAACTTAATAAAACATGACCCACCAGAACATGCTGTTGCATTGATGATGCAGTGGACAAAACTCAACTAAAAGACTACAAAAGTCACACTTAATTCTGATCAGAAGAATCCATATGCTTTGGATTACAGCAATGTAAGTCAATGTTCTCATACTCAAAGTGTTAGATGTACCAGAAGCCTGATGGAATATAATTGTCATAACTGTTCTGAAACATAGAATTTGAAAATGTCATCTGAACAAACTTCAGCACCTATGGGAAACCAACATGAATAATATCTCAAATTATACTGCTTGTTGAGAGGTGTGCTATTATGAGACATGAACCAGACTTGGGTCACACTTATTTAACAACCACCTAGGAACTATACATAGCCTTCGCAACCAAACAGAACACCCTACAAACTGCATGAAACATGTTAAACACTTATAACACCTTACAATGGCATAGCAATGCTTTGGAAACCAACCTGAACACCCTATAGCATCACAGAGGTTTGTCAAGCACACATTAACACATCAACTCTGGTGCTTTTGAAAAAGGTCAAAACAGAGCTTAACCTACATAAAAGACAATTGCTTTCAATTACCTATGAAAACTGACCGGAAGAACTACTCCACAGGGAACACTAAACATTTGGGCAACTTCTTTTAGATGGTTTCATTGGGACAGGCACACATAAACCAAAGGACTCGGCAAACAGTATGCCATAAACCATTAGGCATCGGTGAGTTGTCAACCTTGAAACACATGCACAAACACATTCATGTTAAGAAAAACTCCAACCTTATCAACATCTCATCTTTGGGAATTTGTGTTGGGCCACAAAACATAGCATAATATTTAAAACAGAAAGACTGCTCTTTTTCCCCCCACATGAAACCTACACAGTCCGCTCTCCAAAATAGAATGACTGTAAACAACAGCATGTGATTGAGTCACAGTGTCAAAATATAGACAAGAATGTACTTGCCATATAGTTATCACACACACACACACACACACACACAAAGATAGGTTACATTTATATGATAAAACTTTTAAAATGTCCGTTTTGTATTTTAAAATGAAATGTATTCCTTAAATTCCTATTCTATTATTGAAAAAAGAAAAAAAACCTAGCAACATGTTCTGTGCTAGACTAACTGAGACATGGCACTTGTATGCTGTTGTTGTTCTCTCATTGGTCTGTTTTAGGGCTGGGACAACGCGTCGAGGTCATCGATGATGTCGACGCAAAATATGCGCATCGATTCGTCGACCTGTTTTTATTTCTCTAAAAAACGTTTGCAAAACGTTTACCTTATGTGCGCTGAATATACGCGATGGCCGGATCAACATTCTGTCCAACGTTATATAACCAATCCAGGGGTTTTTCTGCATTGTCGCTAGATTAATCGCTAGATTAATAGTTAAAAAAATAATTGTTTATCCCAGCCCTAGTCTGATTGCTTCAATTGTTCTCATCTGTAAGTCGCTTTGGATAAAAGCATCTGCTAAATGATTAAATGTAAATGTAAGTGTAACTGAAAAACTGAATTTTCAGCATCATTACGCCAGTCTTCAGTGTCACATAATCCTTCAGAAATCATTGTAATATCCTAATTTGGTGCTCAAGGAACATTTATTTATTTTTATTAGCAATGTTGAAAACAAGTAATATTTTGCTTAATTTTATATATATAGTGCAGTTTTTATATTTTATATATTAAAGTTTTCCACAAACTTTCCCCTTAAAATAAATAACAAAAACATTAAATTTGAGCCAAACTGTGAGATTTTAGTTCAATTTAAGATGTTTTTTTTTTTTTTTTTTTTTTTCAAAGCTATGGTCTACATTGTCTGCTCTACATCAAGTAATATAACATCTTTACAACTACGACATCTATAGCAGTGATGTCACAGAGCCCAATTGCCATGCAGGCTAACTGCTCAAGATGTCATCATTATCAGTGTTTATGTCACACAGTAAGTGAAGTGTTAAGCTGTTCTTTCTTCTGTTTCTGCGAAGTCATAGCTTGAACTTTCAGGCTGATGCTGTCCCGTACCCACAGTGGCACAGAGAAGCTCTTGTTCCCTTCAGTGGCCAGTGATCCCACCCTGCGCTGAACACCCTGGCACTGGGCGAATGAGCCAATGAGGTCAAAGGGAGACAAAAACAGTTGATTTAACAACTGTGTTCTCAGTGTGGGTGTGAGAATGTGTAGATGTTTAGTCGGCTAGAGATAATGGGAACGTTCGTGAACATCAGGCTGGAAAAACAGAGTAGTTAAGGATGACGAGTTAGAGCTAGAGCTGAAGTAAACTATACTAATACAGAAAAAAAACCACTAGAGTATGATTAATTTATTCCAAAATTATATTCACGAACCAAGTACACTGGGAAAGTGTAGGATTTACGTTGAAACTATATTCGCTTAGAAATTGCTAGTAAATATTACAAAGTAACACAATAAGTATGTTACATTTTTAAGTAGAAAGACTTCACAAGCTGCACAATTCTGGAAAACTGAGAAATCACGATTTGTTTTGTTTAAAATATAGATCAAGATTCTCCCATGATTCTGAATAGACAACTAAACAACAAAACGTTATTTACTAGAGGTTAAACAAATATCTAATTAATTTGAACTTATTTAATTAAAACAACTGTTTGAATTAATGATTCAATGACCCATTCAAATACTTCACATGCTTCATTTCTGGATGAATTAGCATTTTTGAACAAATCTCTTGAATGAATGATTCAACGACTCACTCAAAGTCTTTACTTGCTTCATTAGGAATATCGTATGGGTGTTTAACGATTAATTGTGCAGTTGTAGAAAAACCGAAATAGTATTTTCTTGTAAAACATATTCCAATAATCTGTGTTTTATTTACGACTTTGAAAAATCTTTGTTTACAGTGTAAGCATTCATTTGGGGATACTCATTCACACTATCCGCAATGGAAAGCTTTGATGGTTGTTATATCTGCTGTTTAATTTTCCAAAGGGAACTCCAATAAAGAGCTAAAACACAATGATATCCAGCAGAATGGTTTGATTAGACCGAGAACTCGGTGTGGTGAGTTTAATCACAGGCTCTTTAAAAGAGAGAGGACGATGAAGCTGATAGGGGAGGGGACTCATCAGCCACAAAAAAACTGGTGCCATGTGCCCTCCCTGCAGCACAGAGGATATTGCCACATGTGTTTCCCCAGCAGAAGGCCTTGGAGAACAGTGGTCATGATGAGTGCCTGACCACTATTTGAGGGTCATGGTCAAAGGGATACATTGTGATCTTCTTAGCTGTAAGCACAACGTCCATGTCTAAGACCACATGGACATAAAGCCAGAATGGGAAGGCTGTTTACGCAAGGACAAAAAAGCCCTGCTGTGGAAGAACGGCTCCTAAAAGGGTATCAGATAACCTCAGCATTCCTCAAAATAGGGCTGCACTCCAACATTCCTCCTACGTGTCAAACTAAGATATCAAACTCTAACAACTCCCTTTACATCTCTTACACTCCAAGACATGCTACATATTGAATAATAATATACATTTTTTTGGAAACACGTAATGTTCATTTCAAGCCCTTAGAGATCAGAAGACTTAAAAGATCAGTAGTTCACATCCAAATGATATAAAATGTTACCATTGCTTATTTAGAATGTGTATATTATACGAATAAAAGATGATAAAACAGCAAGCTGAAAAAAGGTAATAAGATGATTCATAAAGCATGACAGATAGATAGATAGATAGATAGATAGATAGATAGATAGATAGATAGATAGATATGCTGTCTTTGTCTGATTTAATGAATATTTTCATTATAATACATTTTAACATTTTACATGTAATATAATCTATGTCCAGCCATCCTTTCATGCTTCAAACTACTTACCAACATTTAAAAGAAAAACATCTTATAGTAAAATTTACTATTTTATTGTATATGGTAACATAACAGTCAACAATGAACAGGTTTTACTGGATCATTCGAATCTGTTTTTCTGTTAAAATATTTTTACAGTGTTTCTCTATTTACAATTACAGAAAACAGGCTGAACTGTAACATTCATTTACAAAGCAATTTGAGATGTTTCTGGAAGGCTATTAATCATCATATCAAAGGCAGAATAATAGAGAACTTTTCCAACAGGTAGCCTAAATAAAGAGTCATCTGAGGACCTCAGAAGATAAACACAAAAACAAGTGATATACATACGAGCATTCAGCGTCACCAGTGAATAATAAAGCTCATTTATGACCCTTTATCAGTTTACAGTACATGAACATGGTCTTACCTGTACTGGTATCTAATGCTGGAAGCTTCTGCCAAACACTCCAAGACCAAAACAAACTCTTTCCTCCACGTTTACTTTAATTCTGCATCCCGACTGAGCGCTGCTACAAACTTTCGACGTCACTTATATAAGGCATGCATGTGATTGTGATATACACCGAATCCTCTAGTGCTTCTGAGCCTCTCACAAGCTCTGTTTGCAGGGACTCTTGAGTCCAGTGAAAGCGGAAATGCGGCGCAGTGGCTGGAAGAGGTTTACTGACTCCTACAGGCGCTACTGCTGCTTTCTTTATGGATGAAGTTTAAAGCGCGGTAAAGTTCGTTTTAGGTTTTGGTATACGCTGCATATTCGCCTAGGCTGCTTTAGGGACTGTCTGCAAGTTTATCTCACAGTACAAAACGAAGTCCTGATAGTTCATTCATTTCTTGTTTACTGAGAACATAAATACCTAGTGGGCAAACTGACTGAATATATCTCACAATATCTCACCTCAGACAGGACTACCCCTAAGTATGTACAGTGCACAAATATTTGTAGAAAAAAAATCAGCAATTCACCAAAACAAGATTTTTCATGTTTTCAAAGGTTGTTGTATATTCCCAGTGACCAGACAGACGTGAAACCAGGCTTTCACCAGAGTGCTAAACTTTGGCCTACTGTCCGTACAGAACACACATATTTTCATTTCAACAAAAGGGTTTTTTCATGTCACAAATATTGTAGTAAATTCCTAGTTACAAGATTGACAGGTGAAATTTTGCAAATACCTCATTTTATGCAAGTGCAGTAGGCTCCACAATTACTTTCATAAAGAAATCATTGTAAGTCTCCAAACAGGTTTTTCAGGTTTAAATGTTTACAGGACTGACTTACTACACGTGAAAGTTTGCCAATACCTCCCTTTTTCATGTTCAGAAAGTTGTAGTTTATTCCTATTATTTATCTATTTATTTTGAAGGTTTGTTTTTCAAAGTTTGGGTTTGTGTAAAGAAGCATATAAATGGATGCATGCAAAAACATGTAAAAATTTGGTTTATGGCTGGTGATGGTTCTGTCTACAAGTCAAGTCATTTTTATTTATACAGCGCTTTTAACAATACAGATTGTAACAAAGCAACTGAACAGCATTAAATAGGAAAATCGTTTCAATAATGCAAAAGGGAAGTTCATCATTGAATTCAATGATGTCATCATACAGCTTGGTTCAGTTTAAATAGTATCTGTGCAATCAAGTCGACGACATCACTGGAAATTAAGTATCCCCAACTAAGCAAGCCAGAGGCGACAGCGGCAAGGAACCAAAACTCCATCAGTGACAGAATGGAAAAAAAAACCTTGGGAGAAACCAGGTTCAGTCAGGGGGCCAGTTCTCCTCTTGCCAGATGAAACCAGCACTAAAGGATACACTACACTAAAGGATATTAAGCCATGTTTTATCTCACAACTGTACCAATCACTGGCTTGAATCAGTGTTATGTACTATCAGGGCAGCATCCATTCCATCCAAATCCAGAAAGCTGTCTGGGTTATATTAACAGCACAATGTACTGAAACCTCTGCTACACAGTAGCTTGTACAAATGAATTACCCAATGTTCCTGCAACTCAGACTTCTAAATTATTATTACAAATTGTTTCACACCCGCTGTGCATTGTTTACATCATATCATTATTTTCTGTTATCTGTTTAGGATTTTCCCTACACATAGCATTAAAAAGGCATTTGCTCATGAAAGCAGATTAGCGTAGAGCTGTGATGCATTGCATAATGAATCAGCAAGACATTTATTGCTGTCCTGCATATATAGATATATATATATACCTGAATTATACATTTGGCCGAAACAGCTTTTGAATGTTCATCAGTGTCCCTAAAATCAGCACCATCGAACATTTACACATGTATTGGACTCCACTGACTCGATCATCCTTAAATGTCCAAATGTAATCACCTCTGTTAGTTTTCTTTATAAATGGCCCTGTAAAGGAGCACTGGCAGGGAATGGCAGTAATGATTCTGCTGAGGCATCTCTACTTAATCATGAGGAGACGTGGGACATTGGTGGAGTTTATAAATACAGTCATTAATGGACATACTAAATGGATTTGGTTTTAGTACTGTTACACTCCTAAACAGTACATTAAAAAAAAAAACACATATACTTTTATTCAAGCATGCATTAAATCTATCAAAAGTGACAAACAAGACTTTTACATTGTTACAAAAAATCCTGAGTCCTGAAAAAAAAAACATAATGGTTTCCACAAAATCAGTACAACTGTTTTCAAAATTGATAACGATTTTTATTTTTATTTTTATTTTTTTCTGATTTCTGAAAGATAATGTGACAATGGAGACTAAAGTGATGTTTGCTGAAAATTCTTCATCGTCATCACAAACATAAAATACTTATAACCTATAATAGAAAAGTTATTTTTAATTATAATAATATTTCACAATATTATGGGTTTTACTGTATTTATTAACAATAAAATTACAGCCTAAAAACATTTGAAAAATCTAAATTTGTAACTTAAAAAACAAAAAAAACATTTTTAAACATCAAATATACACTGAATACAAATATACACTGAAACATGTGGGAACATTTTTCACTCCGAAATTGCTTTTAAATTTCACAAATAACAACAGAGAACAAGCAAGAAACACATTTGTTCAACATTTCATTATTGTTCAACACAAAACAAAAAAGGTTTTACATAATTTTGTATAAAATTGGCACTGGAGGAGGTGCGTCAGGCAGTGATGTCCAGCAGGAAAACCAACCCCTGTATCTTGATATGTGATGTAAACATGTAATATTTTGTTGTAATATTATTCATTAACAATTTAATATTTAACATAAGATTTTACTTATTGATAACAAAATAATAGCAAACATTTGCCATACTAGCAGCAGTGGGATATACAAGTGAAGTATCAGTTCATTGCTGTAAAGTAGCTGATTACTTATACTGCAACATTTACATTCATCAGTTCTTTACATTGATGCATTTGGCAGACACTTTTATCCAAAGCAATGACTGTGCATTCAAGGACATGCGTTTCCTGAGATTCAGGAAGAGTAGCTTCATGTTCAGAGTAGCAGGTGTTCAACACACATACTGTAAACATCCAGGAACAGCAAAGGTTTTGGTGTACTTTCCCACATTCGTTTAGGGAAAATAACATATATTTTCTAATTATTTTTCCATTACAGACCAATTTTCTTAAAACCAAACAGGCATCATTCATGTGTAAATATGCATAGCCGTGCACCTGCTTGCTGTCAAGTTGTAGAAGTAATTTTTTGGTTTAATTTAGCAATAAATAGTGTTACTGAAAAGTCACACTTAGGGGCATCCATGACATCTACACTCCCTCTCTACTTACTCGAGAATTGAAAGCATGTCTCCATCTACAGTATATCACAGTGTCTCTGTGCACATTTAAATCAGATGGGGTGTGATTGGTTTAATCAGCAACATTCAGGCAAATCACATCAATCTGAATCCCATTGCTGTCCAGTTGTGGTGTGTTTGTTGTTGTAGAAGCTGGGCCTCTGTTTCACATGGTGTGACTCAGGTGGAAGGTGTCTTCTGTCTTTGAGTCTGCCAACAGATAGAACTTAAGACCTTCTATAAACTCCATTCACTTAGCATCCCATTACTCACCCAACACATGAAAATTCACGAGGCCTTAGAAGCAACCTATGGATTGAGAGACATGAAAAACATAATGGTTAGTTAATGCACTTTTTGTGATATTGAGCCGACTGGTATTTACCAGTGATTTTCAGCCTTTATTAAATCACAGACTATTAATACATTGTGTAACTGTGCAAGGGCTATTTAATGCAATGTTATGCATTTTGTGTTTTATTACTATGGGTACACGAAATGTGATTGTTCTGATAGTTATATGTTATGTATGTCACATGTTATAACTATCAGAACAATCACATTTCGTGTGAATTTGAGTTGTGCTTTCTGTGTTGAATGTGAAAAACAGTTGGCTACTGTAAAACCATTTCCACAACATGGCAACCCACGTGATACTTTGCTGGTGAATGGAGGTAATTTCATAAAGTGATTTAATACTTCATCCATCATCAGATGCCCTTTAAATTCTCTTTTTAAAAGAAGGTATATTGCAAGATTCTTGCAGGTATACTTACTACAAATACAGGAATGGGTGAATCTCACAAAACCATGTTTGAGTTTTTTTCTCTGAACTCCAAATCTCTGAAATGCAATGAAAAAATAAATAAATAAAAAAATAATAATAATAGACAAGTTAATTCTGACTTTTTCTCACAATTCTGACTTTTCCTCGCAATAGCAAATTTGCAAGTTTATATTCTTCTTAAAATGTCCTAGGAGTTTGTATCTCTCAATGGCAAGTTTTAAACTCACAATTTATAGTAATTCTGACTTTTTTTCAGAACTGCAAGTTTGTCTTGTGTTTAAACCTGCAATTCTAAGTTTTAATCTAGCAATTCTGACCTTTTTCTCACAATTGTGAGTTTATAACTTGAAATTATGAGTTTAAATCTCAAAATTCAGACTTTTTTTCTGACAACTTTTCTTGGAAGTTTTTATTTACAAGCAATCAATTCCTCGATATTAAAACATTACTTGTAACTCATCGTGTACAACATAACTTCTATATATCACATCTATAACCTCAGTCAGAGCCCTCAATGTCTCTCACTGCAGTATTGATGAGCGTTTACCTTATTTTCTGACGACACATCGGCCATGTGTTTGGGATGGAGTAATCTTGTGGTTCCACACCAGGCCTTAGTTTAACCTTCTACTTAAGACATGCTTAAATCTGCAGCAGCAACTGTTGATTTCACAGCCGTTCACACGTCCACAGGGATTCATTTCAGGCTGGTCAAACGGCTTTTTAAATCAGCTGGTCCTCTTAAATTACATGGTTAGATTGCTCAGTTTTCCTGGTTTTAACATTGACCTGTTTGTGAACAACGGCTGTCTGTTCGGTCAACGCGTGTGCTCTAACACTGCTGTTAAAAGCATTAGGCTAATACTCAAGTCACACATTAACATTCAATGTTTTTTATTTTTATTTTGGTGCTGTTGCTGATATTGTGCAAGGCAATAAGTTTGCTGGCAGAAAATGAGAGTGAGATACAAAAAAGAAGCATAAACCGTAGCAGGACATTATAGTGCTAGTAAATGCACAAATCACAGTCATCAAGGTCCATAATATACAATCAGGGATAATATCCCGTAATCAATGCTCATATAGGATATCGCTTTCGACCTCACCCTACAAACCTATCGTGATTGAGACTGAGCCCCAGTGTGGTTCATTACTGCTCAACATGCAGAAGGTTTAAGGCTGAATGAGGTGACAGGGTTCTGAGGTGAGATCGAACAATAGCCGTTCTGGAAGGGGAATGATCTGGAGGTCACACTCGCAGCTGCTTTAAGTGGGCACACTTTGGTGTTTAGGGGACCCTGGAATGTGAAAACAGTCTAATTCCAAACTTATCTCACAGAATACCTGAATTTTCTTGGTAGTATAAGCACAGCCTGTGAGAGCTTGAGCTGGAAGACCATTAGCATGACAAATGCCCTCATAAGATGCCAATGCATTTTCTCTAAGGTAATCAAATATCACTCTTTTTACTACTTCAGACTTAAATGGTTGGGGTTTAGATAGTGAGATGTGAAGGACACATTCCATAAATCTTTAAATGGCTCTAAAAATGATGCTAACTTTCATCTCACACTTTGAAATATATTTCATTTTTAAATGTTTGTTGGTTTTAAATTTTTCATGTACTTGTTGTACACTGCACTATCAATTCAATGCCTTTCTGAATTAAATTAGTTCAAAAAGTGGTTCAAAGGTCTGAAACCACAGCCTATAATACATCAGAAACAGAAAGCATTGTATACAGCTATAATGATCTACTATATTATATATCACATATGCTTTTCTCATTGTAATACATAATACAGTCTCAGTTACAAAATATTTCTACCTCAATTACAAAGTTGTTTTTATTTATTTATAAAATTTTCTATCCATCAAAGAATCATGAAAATATTTCTTGAAATTAATATTTCCACACATATACACACACACACACACAAACACAATTGTATATAGAAGTCTAAGATAAATATTTTAACTTAAAGTATATATAACATCATGTTCACCAAACATTTTTTTTAATAATGTCCTGAATATAGAAGAACACTCCAAAATGTAACTTTCAATCATTTTGAAAGTGATTATCCATTATAGTTTGCAAAATATCTTTTAAAACGTTTAAAATCATATGATCTATTTAAACTTGTTAAAAATACACTTTTAGATTTTAAGTATATCAATATGTTTAATTGCACATTTTCAACCACAAATAACTTGAGAGCAAAAGCAATATGACTGCATATGAATCTTCAGAACATTTATGGCCACTCAGCCTATGTGCAGCTCATGGTTTACTGGGGTTTCAGTTTCTATGCCTTCACAGTGACTAATTAATTCCACCCATGTGTTTTTACCCCCCCCCCCCCCCCCAAATTAATGGTGAAAATAAAAAAACTTTATTACACTGATTAAATCCACTCAAGCTTTTCTTTTGAAGTTTTATATTATTTATAAAAAAAGAAACGTAACACAAACAAAAAGCTTGTGGAGACATGTCGCCATACTATCAAAGACAAATCATAATGAACAGCGCATAAGTACACAATTGATCAATTACACGCACAAAGGCACTGTAAACACATTTGGTGATTAAAAACAAATAAACACATTTGATGGTCTTGCTACATTTTGTCAAATAACTGAAATGTCAAAGGTCTGCTGTGTTTAGAAGTGGTTTTTAATGTTAAACAGTGTGGGTTTGTATGACTGGGAGCCTTTGGCATTGTTGTGACTTGTGCTTTGTCTTTAGAGAACAGAAATTTGTAGTTCCGGACAAGAAATCGAAAGCCTAGTAAAAGCTAGTCCCCATATCTGCAGGCACGCATTAATAGTGTAGTGTTGAACATATTCCGCTCCACAGAGCTGGGAAAATTCGGAGACCCCGTAAAACGAGGTGGGTTGGTCACTAAAATGGCTGTTAACAACCTGCAAGTTTGCATGTTATGGCTACCACGGGAACGGGACTGAGTTATTCCTGTGCTGATGCTGTAATTTGGTACGTTTGGGGAAGGAAACATCGTGCGTGTGTTTAATAAAGCAAGAAATGAAGTGTAAAAGGAAAAGAAAAGTAAGCTGACTCCTTATAGGATTTTAAGGACAGAACACAGAGGATTTGTGCTGTATGTCAATGTTTTTAAGTTTTGTTGAGGGAGCAGGTGTCATATAGATCACCATTTCTGACCTGTATAATGAAAATTTGGCCCGTTGATAAGAATTTATAAGAGCATTTTTTGCTATAGGGCCCCATGCGATTGGTGATCAAAGGGCCCCACAAAACTCTGGGTCCTATGCACTTAGTCATCCTTTCCCCCAATTAGCGACGCCCCTGGTTTTGGCAGCACGTCTGATTTGAAATGAACTAAATGAACCAAAATAAATTCTTTATCAAGTGGTAGCACATTGTTTGCTGTTTTAAGATTCTCCCTAATTTTTATTAATGTATTGTGTGATAGTTTAAAAACAATTTTTGAATGTCAATTTCCACATAAAAAGGGTTAAATATGATTTCAAAGCTAGTAACACAAGAGAGAAAATAAATATAGAATCCTCCTGCTAAGTTTCAGCAATTATACTCTAAATCATCATAAAATCATGAAAATAAAATTAAACTGTCTAAATATCAGCCTTTCCCTTGAGAAGAAGGAAGAACAAGCATCGCTCAGTTTCACACATGGTGTATGACAGTCAGTCTGCACTAGTAAGACGGTGAGCCATCTGGACATCACTGGTGTACCTTGGCAGCTGTGCTTGGATAATCACAGGCCGTAAACATACAGTAGCGTATATACAAACAATAATGAGCTGTGTTAGACAGCCAAAGGACAGCTCTGAGATATGAGAGCTGTGCCTCATCATTACAGATGGCTTTGTTAGATCATAATGCCTTGAATCTACTTTTAGCTCCATGAGCATCAAGCAGCCAAATGGTTCACTTCATCCTACGCTTAATGGAAAGGGCCACGGTTCTCCAGTGGAGTGAAAAATATAATATATAATTTACATGTCTATGGTATGTAATGTGTAGAATATTATAATATATAATATATATAATATAATATTATATCATAATATTTCATATTCAAAAACTCAGCAAACTTAGGCTTCATGGAAAATGGTTCAAATAACTGTAAAATCACTAAGAAAAGCTATACTTACTGTTGAACTATGTTCTGTAGGAGTGTACTGTAGTATAAGGGTCAGCTGAAAATAAAAATGTTGGCATTGTTTAATCCACTTTATGTCATTCAAAGCCGTACAAATGTCTTTTGCACATTCAGCAACCAGGGGAAGTAAAGCTCCAAAAGGACAGAAGCACTTCGGAAGACACCAAAATGTAAGTTGCTATTCACTGATTTATTTTCCCCCTTTCCTGCAGCTTTCGAATCACATTTGTACAAGTTAAAATCTAAAGCTTCTTGACATGTTGTGTGAGATTTGATGTCAATGGCTTCTGCATATTGTCACAGGTCACAAAGTAATGTGCTTTTTGCAATTGTAAATGAGATTTGAGAACTACGTACTGTGGAAAGAAAGATTTTAACATGCAAATGTATGACCCTGCTCACGTTATACAAATTGCATATTTATAGTTCATCGCTGCATATTGAGTTGGGATAGAAAATGTTTTAATACTAAAATGACACAGCTTTGAAGTGTCTAGTGTGAGACATTGTTTGAAGAGGAGACTTCTTAGGTACCAATTCCATAATGAAGCACTACAGGATATTTGGTCTCTCGTTGCCAATGAAATGAGTTTTCTGAAGTAACATCTGAGATAAAAAAGGAAAATGGTCACAAGGACAAACCAATAATGTTGTTTTTCGTTTTTGTTTCATTTACTTGTTAAAATGTAATTGAACTATAAATCAAGAAAAACTGGCTGCATTTCCTCATTTAATAGACATTAGATAAGAAATTAAAAGACTAAGATATTTTTCCACTATCACATGCATAACACAGTCCACATGGTTTATGGTCTGACCTGTATGAGAAACATGCTTAACTAGTTACAGTGTTGTTTTTCCCATTAAACTTTCACAGAAATGTTTCTACAATACATGTACAGCAGTACAGTGGTGCTAATGAACTCCACAGATTATGCGCATATCAAAAATTTATACCAGAACCCAATTTTTACTGGTTCGGCTAATGCAAAAAATTGTTATTTTGAAAAAATTTTGAAAAAAAAATGTATATAAAAATGTATAAAAAATGTATAAAATGTATGTTATTTTGAAAAAAAAAATGTATAATGGTTTCCATTAAAGTGTTTTCAATATTGTACTTAAGCACAAAAGTTATTTTTTTATATTTTATACAATGACTTGAATACAAAGGCAAAGTGAAGTTACACAAGATATATTAATGTCGCATTATTCAAGAATTCTTTCACTGCCTGGATGAGCTATTATTAATAATGACACTGCACTCTCTGGGTGGGTGGGGGGGGGGGGGGGGGTATTGATGAGGTAAAATAGACCTCTGTATTGACTTACAAATTGCTGCCTGTTTTTATTCCAGGTCCATAGTCTGTCTCCATTTGAAGGAAAATGAATGTCAGATTTGAACTCATGGATCAATTTCTTCCAACAAATTGCTTTCATCCCGCTGAAGTGCTACGAGACATTCATTCTTTGCACTTTAAACTGTAACCAATGGGAAAACCTGGTGCTGTAACCTGGTGCTGACTGTAAACCAGTATACTTAAACAATGAGTCATAATTTAAGATTCCAATCAAAATCATATACAGCCCAATGATAGGTTAAATCATTTTAGACAAGTTCTACATGCCTTAGCTGCTGCAGTAGAAAAAAATGCTAAGATTTCTCTCATTCAAGTCTTTCATCCCACTATGTCAAAACAGATGAAGCCACCAGACATCCAAGCTGTCTGCGACATAGTGTGAGATTAATAGAGTCTCAGAGACCTCTCTTGATGGGCACATTCATATGTACATGCACACATTGAAAGTCTGCTTCCCATCGTTTCAGTCTCTGTGTGTTTAGCGGCATGTGGAAGCAATCAGCAAACACTAGGATCTGCTCTTATCTAGAGCATAAAGTCATAGAGAAACTGAGAGAATAGAGTTTTACTTCTCCTGTCCATGTTCCACTCCTTGTTTGTCTATTTATTTGTCTTCTGTTTTAGTAAAAAAAAAATTGCCTAAATTTGTGGGCATTCAAAATCACCTTCTCATATTCTTAAACAGAGACAGACAGAAAGAGATTCTCCCCACATAATTCCCAACCTCTTTAAGTGCAAATACACTGACTTGTCCTATGTTTTAAGTATTTTTGGTTAAGGCAAGCATCACTATTACTATTGCTCATGCTAACATTTTCTACAGGACTCTAGCAACTAGCGAAAACACCCTTGGAGTCACACTCAATTAGACACAACCAATGAACCACATAGAACACTCTAGAACTGTGTAAGACTTTCACATGAGAGAGAAACAATCATGTTCTTCGAATTTTATGCAGCATGCACACTGATGTTGTTTAAATAATTCAATATTTAACTGTAAGTGAGATTTAAATCTTCTTCTGTACACTAGATTATTATTCTAAATTATGCTAAATCAAGCTCTTTCCAGAAAGTCTAACAGAGAGAGTTACGCATCGGTCAGCACTTGATGACAGGGTCATTGTTTAAACAGACACACATGTGAACCTTCAGTTGAATAATCAATAATCAGCGAAGAAACTTTTACCCTGCACCTACCGCTGTCCACCTTGCAAAGATACGGCCACTGTGTCATATGGCAATGATTTGCTTGGAAAGTCAACCAACTCTGCTAGCTATTACAGTGGTTTAGATAAGTGACACACAGAGCAATCTGAATTCCTCAATGGGAAAATATAGCAATAACGGTGTTTATTTGTTTACATTTAGAGATTTCAAGAATAAATTATGCATTCAGGCAGGGCCGGAGTGGGACCACTTTTCAGCCCGGGAGTTTCAGGCCCAAGACCGGCCCACTTTTTCCATGGTGGAATTCTAAATTAGCACTTTTTCCAAATTGGATAAATGAAGCAACAGTTCAGCTCTTACTATTTTTTACTAGTTTTTATTAATACTATGGTTCAACAAACAAATAATTTAAAGGTTTAACAATAATTCACTTAAGATGATAAGTTAACAAAAAAATATTCCACTATTCCACAAGGATAGGTTGATAAATTAACAAAAGCAGAAAGAAAGAAATAAAAAAAAGCATTTGAAACACTCTTCCACAAACATGCAAATTTAACTGTTTACAGCACCAACAGCATCTACAGCATCAGTAGCTGCCTAAGCAGTGCACTGGTTTCAGCCACTTTATCAATAACTGTGTCATTGCTTATAGACATGTGGATTTTCTTCTCTGTGCACATCAACATAAAAGCCTCCAAGTTGTCCTGACTCAATGAGCTTCGTAGCCTATTCTTCACAAACTTTAAAGTTGAGAAGCTTCTCTCACATGCAACCTGCGTGATGGACAAAGCCAACAGAAACTTATATGCTAACCCAATCACATGATAAGCATCTGTGAGGAGGTTATACTGTGAGAGTATTAAATGGACACAAATGGCACAGTTTTTGCAGAAGGAACAGGTCCTGCTTTCAAGTTCCATCTCTGGTATTTCCATATATGGCAGTCCGCCACTATTCTCCCGACCTTCCTGTGTCACCTCACTACATGTCCTGACAGTATAACCTTCAAGAGAGGACTGTTTCAGTCTGTCCCACTGGTATGCCAGGCTAGAAAGCTCAGTTTGTAATGTGCTAACAGTAGCTCTGTCATCAAACCTAAGCAGACATTTGCTGATTTCCTGGAGTGCTGAGTTAGGGAGCCCATTTCTCTTTATTTCAGGAAAGTTTTTGGGGTCAAGACAAGCAAAATCTGAGGCACGTTTTGCATTTGCTGAAAACCTTCTATCTATGCTACCTGCCACAGTGTCCAGAATAACATTATGGACATTTACCTCAAAGGCAGAATCAGATGAGGCTACTGGTTCATCATCTAAAAGCTCTCCTGGCATTCTTTTTTTTTTTCGGACACGCTTCTCTGGAAGTGCAGTCTGCACAAGTAGTTCATAGTTGTCCATCTCTTCCAGCTTGTCATTGGCCCAACTCACAAACTTAGCAGCTGCCACTTTCACTCCCTCAAAGTCCCTGACATATTTTTTGAGGTTATCCTTTGTCCCCTCAACCAGACGCTGAGCTGACAAAATATCCACTCCGTGTGTCTGTAGGTACTTGGAGAGGGGGGATGTATGTTGGAAAATGCGAAGGAAAGTTTGAGCAATAAGGATAATCTCATATTTCAGAAGATTTTCAATTAATCCCGTTGCTTTTACCCTCACTGTTGACTTCATACTCCCATCCTTCTCAACAGAGGCTAGGGTCAGCAGCAGGTCAACAAACAATGCATCCTGGGGATTACCAAAAGACCCAAAGACCTTAGTGAGAGCCTGATCCTTAGCCCACCACCTGGTTTCCCCTATTGGGCTCAGTCTCCTGTGATGTGTGTCCTCACTTGTCTCTTCCCAAGTCTGCATGCGTTTATAAGACTCCCTGAGGAAAACTGCCACATCATTTAGAAGTGAGAAGAGAGATGCACTCTCTATGACACTACCTGCTGTGTCTGCCAGTACCAAATTTAAAACATGGGCATAACACCAGACATGAATTTGTGTTGGAGACTGTTCAGACAGGAATGCAGAGAACCCTTTATACGGTCCCTGCATATTTGCTGCTCCATCAGTGGAGTTGCCCACACACATGCCCATATCAATGCCAAGTTTGTCCAATGTCTTCTTTAGTAGCTGTGTCAGATGTTTACCAGTGGATTTTTCACAGTTCACCACAGCAACCAACCGCTCATGATATACATCTGTGACATATCTGACAATGATAGCACATTGGTCCTTTGATGTGACATCTTGGGTTGTATCGATCTGAACCGAAAACAGTCCCGCCTCTCTAACCTCATCTGAAATTGTGCCCTTTATGACCTGGCTGAGAGCATCCACAACTTTCCCAACAATGTCCTTTGATAGCAGAGTCACAAGAGATCCTCTACCTTTTGCACCAGTGTCATGATGCTTCTTGCTCTGCTCAATACAACTGCTAATGTGCTGTTGAAGGCACAGATCATAACGACTCAAAAGTATTACCAACTCCAGAAAGTTGCCATGATTGACTGCAGTATCTTCTAGTGTATAAGCAGCCTCTGCTTTATCCCCTCTGTAACTAAGTCCACATTTGCCTATGACTTTTATCACATCTATTATGCATTCCATCACCTGACGCTTCTTCTTCACCTGCTCATGATGTAAAGACATTTGTTTTTCTGCCAGAAGGCTTTTTATATCTGCCCTTTTAGCCAACAGAAAGTAAGCATCAGCACTGTCTCTGTGGATCTTACTTTTCTCATGCTCATCTATCCGCTGA
Organism: Carassius carassius; assembly: GCF_963082965.1. NCBI lineage: Eukaryota > Metazoa > Chordata > Actinopteri > Cypriniformes > Cyprinidae > Carassius > Carassius carassius. Next base: position 28,675,342 of record NC_081767.1, on the reverse strand, counting down.
TGAACATGTTTCCATGTTTTCATACCTCCCTTTATGAAAGGACTTTCACTTGCAGCAGGTGCAAATGCCAAACACTCAGAACAATACAGTGATTGTGTTTTTTCACTGTATGTCAACCACTTGCGGTTGGTGCCATGCTTGCTGTGAAAAACTTTAGCTAGTAGGTGGTGTTTTGTGGGCTGCTGAGGATGGTAATTAAAAAATGTGTCTAGATCCTGTGCTTGAGGACGAGCAAAATAATCAAAATGACTGGCTTCCTCATCTACACTTGCATCTGCTGTTGTCTCACTGGATGCTGTCTCTATATCTGCTCTTTCAGCATCTGACTCACCTATATTACATAACAAATAGGACAGAAAGACATATACCAGGGGTGTCAGACTCAGATTAGACAGTAGGCTGGATTTGTTGAAATGAGATCTCATGGGGGCCGTCATTGCCAATTTTTTTTTCTCCATATTTTATTTAATATTTCCAAATTTATTCAAAAATGTTTTTTTTACTCAAAAAACATGATACCTACTCTCAGATAAATGAGGCCTATTATTAATCAGATGTAAATAGAAATATAAAACCAGGCCTATTTGAAAGAAAACAAGTTGACAAAAAGATTGAATCCAATATTTAGATTATATAGCATAACAAGTGATTTATAAGCTATTTTTTGTAGCCCAGACATTTTTGACCAGGAACACCAAAGGTGTTATAGGGTTTAGAACAACACCTGAGGGTTAAATAACTTTAATTCATATTGTTTACTCTGGTATCCTCTCTACCTGTACCTGTAGTCATTATGGCCTCCTCATTTTCAGCGGGGGACTGCCTTATCTGCTGCTCAGATGCTACAAAAAATAATTAAGAGATCATTTTAGTGCATACACAGATCAAGCTTGAGTTTTGTTATCAATATGTTAATGTGCATAATATTTGCAAAGTCTATGAATCGCCATGTATTGGGTGATACAAAAAGGCAAATATTTTAATTAAATTTTATATTTTGCTTGTGAATAGGTTGACAATGCTACAACGGTATTAGCTGAATAATTATGTTGCAGCGTTGCAAATGCTATGAGGCCTATGATTAATCAGATGCAAATAGAAATATAAAACCAGTCCTAAGTGAAAGAAAACAAGTTGACAAAAAGATTGAATCCAATATTGGGAGATTATATAGCAAAACAAGTGATTTATAAACAATTTTTTTGTAGCCAGGACATTTTTGACCAAGAACAAAAAAGGTGTTATAGGGTTTTGAACAACACCTGAGGTATAACTTTAATTCATATTGTTTACTCTGGTATACTCTCTACCTGTAGCTGTAGTCATCAAGGCCTCCTCATTTTCAGCAGGGGACTGGCTTATCTGCTGCTCAGATGCTACAAAAAATAATTAATAATTAAAATAAAATAATAATAAAAAGTAATTTTACTGCATAACGCTACACAGCTCAAGCTTGAGTTGTTATCAATATTAAATTGCATAATATTTGCCAAGTCTATGAATCGTCATGTATTGGATTATACAAAGGCTAATATTTAGATTAAATGTTATATTTTGCTTGTGAATAAGTTGACAATGGTATTAGCAGAATAATTACGTTGCTAATGCTAATCATAGGCCTAACATTATCTCTCTTTACCTGTTGCCACTTGTGTTTGACTTTGTCCTCTTGAAAATAAATCCGTAAGCTTAACACATTTGGCAGCATCCTCCTCCAATGCCTTTCTTTTTTTTAATCTGGCTTTTTCAGCCCCTCCTGGTCTCTTCCTACCATCCATTCCTCCCTGAAGCAGGCTGGCCCAGCTATCTGTAGCCGCCGGCGGTGCCGCGGTAGCTTTCCTGAGAAAACGATTTGGAGGGCTATGGACCCAACCAACTCTATGGGAGGGGAGGGGAGAACTCCCTCATATGGTACAACCCATGCAGAGGCTGCGCGCTGCTGTGTTAGAATGCGGACGCGGAGCGTGATTAAAAGAGAAGATAGACTCAAACGTGACAAAAAAAAAAAAAAATTACTTAATTAATTACCGGCCCAAAAGTATAGCGGCCCACCGGGAAATCTCCCGATCCTCCCGATTACCCACTCTGGGCCTGCATTCAGGTGTCCAGGACCTCAGGAAACCACTGTTATAACAGAAAGCACAGAACAATCAATTAACACTCATTCGGTTGCAAAATTACATTATATTACTATATGAATTCTTGAAAGATTATTTTTACTAACGCAGTTACTGCAAGTGCAACATCTACTTTTAAAAATACATTTATGTTAGAAGTGAAAAATGGATTCAATTAACATATTGTAAGGTTCATGTAAAGGCCAATAAAAAATGTAAAACCTTAGGATGAATGTAAATTAATTATCCATTTATGTAAAATTCGGATTTAAAACATTTGTTTAAAGGTGTTCATTTGCTGTCCTCATCTGATCTCAGTAGATATGATTAAAACCATGTGAGCGAACAGGAAAAAAAACAAGCCTTTCATGGTGTTCTTTATAGACATTTGTGAATTTCCTCCCAGTGGCAATTTCCAGGGGGTCTAAACTAAATTATAACTGTGGTTTCAGTGCAGTTTGTTGAAGATGGTTTGAAAGACAAATCTATCATTTTCATCACTGTATAATTGAAAGCTACTTAAAGTCAATTTAATACAAGCATTCTGCTATTTGTTTCATATCAGAGGCTGATTCATGACTACCTGTATTCACAACCCACTGGGATAAATCCAGATGTACAGTAATTGTATAGCTACTGTAAATCTTAGAATGATCATTATCAAGAAATGTTGAAAATATAACTGCTTTAACAATAACTACTTGATGTCAGTCATTTGATATTCATTGTTAATTGGAGGAAATTAGTGGTTGCATTTTTTTTTTTTGGCAATTTAGGCCTAGTCCACACGGACACGGGTATTTTTATAACCAGAGTTTTTCCTCCTGCGTTTAAAAAAAAAATCCTGTCCACATGAAAACGCCAAAACATGCTATCAAGCGCTGTCAAGAGCATGCCACACCAGCAGGCGGCGATATAACCCAAATTGTAAAGTCACCTTGGCCAATCAGAAGCAGTCAGCAGCGCACAATCTGACGTCAAACACAGCGGATAAGGGCGCACACTCTGACGTCGCAAGGCAAAAACCCCGGTTATACTGTCCACACAACAACACTGCAACCGGCGTTTCTGAAAATGCTCACCCTGGCCGTAGTTTTCAAAAATGTTCGGTTTCGGTGCCCTGAAACTGCGTTTTCGTGTGGACGAAAGGCCGAACCGCGTAAAAAAAGTCACGGTTATAAAAATACCCGTGTCCGTGTGGACAGGGCCTTAGATTGAATTTTAAAACTACACCATGTAACTTTTGGCTCTGTAGCAGTTGAAGAACAGAAATGCTTAAGTATAAAGTTATTTGAATAGGAAATTAAGGTGGGAATGTAATTAGATGACATCAACCGCCTTAAATGAACACACAAAAAATGTATATTCAAGAGATAAATGAAAGTAAAAAAGGGAAGTGACTTGTGGCTCGAAATATGTGCTCTGCATTTAACCCATCCAAGTGCACACACACAGTAGTGAACACACAAGCCAATACTGCGGCACCTGGGGAGTAGTTGGGGTTCGGTGCCTTGCTCAAGGGTCTCACCTCAGTCGTGGTATTAAAGGTGGAGAGAGAGCTGGTAATTCACCCAACCGCCCCCCCCCAATCCCTGACGGACCTGAGACTCGAAACTGTGACCTTCGAAATCCGACTCTCTAACCATTAGGCCACAACTTCCCCCACATATACATACATACTGTATATATAGAATTCTACTGCACCATTCACAAACTATGGATGCCAGACTTTCATTTTATGGACATGATGTAAAGATGTATAGATAAAAGAAGGCAGTATGCAATTTCCAAGGAACAGTCGGAGTGTTTTAAATAGCTTCCCTACCTGCCTGTCAACTTTTGTATCTGCAGACCTCTGCGCACCCTGTTCGCGCAGACACAATACATCTTGCAGACAGAGCTAGAATAATAAGGCAGACAAACATCAACAACCCGTTCTTCCTTCCTGATATTGTAGTACTTTTAAAGTTTTCCTGCTGGCTAATGACGTAATGTAGCCCAGCGGTTCCCAATTCCAGCGCTCACACACATATTTCCTATGTTTCACTTAGTTAATACACCCGATTCAGCTACGTGAATGAACTATGTTCCGACCGATATGATCCCTACAAGGTGTTCATTGCTCCTTACTCCCTGAGCAGGGGTTTACTTCACTTTGGAACATGGACTAGAATTGGGAACCGCTGATGTAGCTTATGTTGTCTCTGGTATTCTGGTCTGTGAGTACAAATGTGTTCAGGGGGCGTGGGTTTAAACAGCGATTGCAGGGAGGGTGGAAAGTTCGCTTTCAGTGCTGTCAGTCTAATCTTAGCATTTTCCAAGATCTCCTGTTGCACCTTTACATTTTGTTCATTTAGGATCTTAAAAATATACATAGTTCTAAAGAACACACTTTCTCCCACAAATAATAAATCCCATGATCACATTACTTCATCAGAGTACAGTCAAAGGTTAAATGACAGAAAATATTTATGAATATATATATATATATAAAAAAAAAGAAAAGAAAAGAGTCTTGAAAGTGACTCGGCTTGAAAGCTAGTATTGGCCACAGAATATAAAATCTCTCTCTGATTAAATGGCTGATGGGTTACATCAAATAATGCATGCTCTCAATCTTTGCTGCTGTATGTCATTAATTTAGACTTGCATCTGCTTTCCATCTGTTAATCATGCCCAAAATGTATGACATTCAGTTCTTTCCATACTCAAATTAGGCCTAGAGAGGTCATTTCTGTTCATTACACTCTTATGTGTCTGAAAAGACTTTAAACAGCTTCTAGTTGTCCCTACCTTCCTCTTAATACCATTTTAGACATGTCCATATGTGTCTGGGGACCTACTGTAATAGTAGTACAGTACATGCATATTTGTTTGGATTGCATTGCTGGGGCATGTGTGGATCGTTTGAGGTCATACTCTGTACACACGTGTGTTTTTGTGTGGCCCAGCAGGAAGCTTTTATGTCAGTTTCAGAGGCTCACAAAGAAAAAGTAGAGTCACATGTTGACCACAGAAGAACATGCTGACATTATCATCCTCTGACCTTGGTGACCCTAGAAAAGTGTGGAGTGTAAACCCTCCTACACACTGACAACAATAGATGTTTGATGAGAGTTGTCTCAGAATGATAGACAGAGCAATAGAGTGATCGATAGATTGATAGATAGAGCAATAGAGGGAATGAAAGGTAGACTGATAAAACATGATAGATCCATCACACAGATGGATGGAAGGACAGACAGACAGACAGACAGACAGACAGATAGATAGAAACAGCTGAGGGTGACATACAGTATGAAGCCCATCACACACACACACTAATGACTCTGAGATCAAAGCACAAAGCCTCTGTGTAAACCACATTTAATGTACACTCACTTCATAGTGAAAGACTATTCCCCCTCTGAGCAGCCCAGTGTCAATGGGTGCAAGAGAACAGTGATCACAAATTTGGATGGTAAAATTAGCTCTGGACATGCATCACCACAGGCCTATAACTGATGGGGGTCCGGGGGACACCGGGGACCTCTACAATACTTTCACCCCTGCGTCATTTATGATCTAGCTCTATTTTCTCTCTGTGTCTCCAATTACCTACGTAGTGTTTTGATATCAAATTTCAAAGGAGCACTGATACTAGTTTAGCTAATTCAAACATTCTGCTATTTTAATACACCTAAGAGTCATTGTTGTGATGTAATTTGAATTTAAAGGGACACTGTTTCTGAAATGCTTATGCAAACTGCTTCATACTAATCTTCAAAAAATCTTCATACTAATTATTTTTAAATAATCAAATATTTTAAATTAGCATTTTGAGTTTTAATCACCCATATCTAAGACAATTGTCATATTCAGTTGACATATTGTCTCTCTCTGATTAAGGATATTGTGTTTCCTATTGTTCGATGTTATTTCACTCATCCCAAATTTAATTTGATAAATCATTTGATGAATTTTCTTGATTGTTCTCAAAACAGCAACAAAGCCAAAGCAATTAGCCAAAGAATTCACTGGAGCTTAACTACAATAAGTGCATTAAATTAAAGATACCAAACTTATGTTACAGTGAAAAATCATTGTCCCCAAATAGTGAAAAAATCATTGCCCTCAAATTAACCTGGTTTTAATTTCACGAACAGTAAATTTTGACCACTGCACTACTGCCAATGAAAAATTTAAGTCGCACAAAGCTACTAAGGGGTTCCCAGGGCAGACGCAATAGGAAACTTTAAAATTATGAAATATTTTTTCAACCATTCTTTAAAAAAAAAAAAAAAAGCAATGAAATGTATTTATAACACAATGGCCATAACGTCAGAGACTCTGACCTTTGTTAACCTTAGTCCTCAGTCAAAAACAGCTGGATGTTCATCAGAAATCACAGAAATTTTGCAGTTAACAATAAAAAAAAAAGACTTTACATTTATTCATTTCATGGGCACTTATCTAAAACATCTTCAACCACACCACACGAGTGATTCATACTAAAAGGACGGGAAAAGGTGCTGCAATAAAACATATAGAGGCTTTTTCTGAAGCTAAAACATGGTGTTGATACACCAATACATTCTTACAATATTGAACTCTAGTGTATCTTTAGAGAGAGCCTTAAAATGCTCCAATCCATCGAAACGAAAACAAGTTTAGCCCTGGAGAGCCCTGTCTGTTTCGTTAGTACACATTGAAAAACTGCATTCATTCAGGAATGTGAACGGGAGATATTGCAATTTGCAAACAAGATTCAAATAATAGTTAAAAAAACACAAACACGAACAAGCTGTTTCTGATTTCTGGCATTTCCTTAAGAACAGAAGAACATCCAGTCCCCTACTTTATCAATGCTAAACAGTTTCAGCTGCCAGAATAGCTGGCATGTATGCATCATATTAGCGTAAAAGCCAGGCCTCCTCTTCTTAAAGCATAAAGCTGGATATGCCCCCTAAGTCTCATTCCTTCTCAAATAAAGCCCAGTCTCATTAAACCCTGCCTCATCTGGTGCACATATACCACCCTCCTCTAAACACAAGCACGCTAGCTGTTAATGTGCCTGAATCAGTGAATAAAAGCTGATGAGGTGTATTCAGTTAGAATTTGTTAAAGCATCGAAAATACATTTTGATCCAAAAATGTAAAAAAATTATGACTTTATTCAGCATTGTCTTCTCTTCCGGGGCTGTTGTGAGTGCGACTGCTGTGACAGTTGATGTATGACGCTGGTGACGTGTTTTCTGGTGTGCCCAATAACAAAGATAACACGTCAGCAGTTTCACTGCAGTGTTGTGAACACGCTCACAACAGACCCGGAATATAATATAATATTAATATAATATATTTATTTCATAATGATCAATAAAAATTCTACACTTATCTCAGTTATTCTGACTTCAGCTGGCTTTTATCTTCTTTTAGGTCTACTGGACTGTTTTCTTATATAATTGTCCAAAAAGAGGTACTTTCCTGATTGTTGTATAGCAAACAACAAGTGCAATTAATGTAACACAGAAACAACAAACAAATCCTTCTCTCTATATGCATAACCAGCATGTATTTTGTACAAATATGCAAGTGACATGTAGCTAGCCTTTTTGTAGGCAACAGAAAACAGAGAAACATTCACTGATGTAATCACAGAAGGCATAATATGCACTTTCCATGACACTGCTTTGATAGACCAACAGCATATTTGCCCGGACTTGAGACAAAAACACATGGAGATGAAAATAAACATTAATCTGGGGAGATAATAAAAGTAGAGGTGGAAATATGAAGAGGAGAGGACAGATTTAATTGAAATTGCATTTTTCGTTGACTATTGGCAGTGAGGGAATGAAAATGAGATGATAACAGGGGTTTTGGGAAGAGGAACACTGGAAGTCTGACTTTTAGAGGGAAATTAAATAGCTTTCACTGAATTTGAAATGTGACTCTTACTCTTTTTTCTTGCTCTCTAAAGTCATGGAGCTCTTTGTTCAAATGCTTTTTTTAAGGTTGATCTCTATTTTATTTTTAGGGGGGTAACTAAGAGTCTCCAACCACCAATCCCTTTAGAAAAAGGCAAAAATAATAATAGTAATCAGTTGAATTAAGTAATGTGTTGCATTAAGATTAAAATGTATAAACATTTATACACCAAGTTGCAAACCAACCTAAACACAAATTTGAACTGTCAGTCTCTTAAACGTTTAATTTCTCTAATAATAGTACATTTTGAGAGTTGTTCAGTAAGTCTGCCCTTTTCCAAAAGTCCAAAAAAAAAAAAAGATTTTCCATGGCATCCCACCACACATCCACATCCAAGGTCTTATTTTTTAAATCTTAGTTCTCTGTGACCTCATTCATTGGTGGAGTAAGAATCCTATCATCCAAGATATTGTTCTCACAAACTCAGCATCGTCTCATTAGATGCTGCTGCTATTTTTTGATAGATACACCAGCTGTGGATGCTGTGAAAGTTCTGTTCAAGGAAAATAAAAGCAATCTGTAGCTGCCCTGATAACCATATAGTGGCATGTGGTTTGTTCTTGAAAAAACATGGAGAGATTGCTTGGAAGAGGGTAAAAATAGAATTGAACAGAAAAGAAGTAGACTATAGACTAAAGACTATAGAAAGGGCTATAGAATCACATGGCCAATAATGTGAAGAAATATTTGAAGCCAGTGTTCAAAGACAGTAATATAGAATGATACTGTATATAGTGATCAAAAAGATATATAATATCTTTAGAAAGGTAAGAAAAAAAGATTGTGTGGGTTACACATGAAGACATTTCTGAAGGACATTAACTGCTAATGAATAAATCTTTTTTTATGTTTTTTTCTGTCAGATCAGTACTCGCTTCATCACCGCTGTCTGTCCTAATCCGATGGTTGTGGATCTGTTTCCAAGAGAGATAAGTAAAAGCAATCTAAATATTGTACAATTTTTAGCATTACTAACACATCCACATAAAAATAGGTGTTTAACAAAATAAAAAAATTAAGGTGAAAATTTGCATGGCTTTTTGAGTATTTATTTATTTTTTTTAATCAATTTAATTAATTATTTGAAGTAACTGTCTTGACTAAATCTAGAATGTCAAGTTGTCATGACATAAAATCTGCTATGATTGCAAGATGAGCAAAGTTTTTTATAAAAACATAAACAATTGATTAATTAAAAATATTATGGAAATCATCATAAGCTTTGTATGTGAATTAAAAGTGCCATGGAAAGCAAATGATAGCATGAATGTAAAAAAAACAAATAGCTGAAAAGCACCATACAAACCTCAACACTTGATACATCAATCATGACGAGGGTAACACGCAAATAAATAATCAATTTAACACAGGAACAAACACATTTGGACATCACAAGACAACATTTTAGTAAACATGACAATTAAATCAATGAAAATGTAAATTCAACTAGCAACCTTTAAATAATTATGTAACTACATTACAGTTTTTTTTTTCAATCATGTTTGCACTAATAACAGAATTTTTTCAAAACACAACACTTTTTCCAAATGCTTGGATACAATAAACATGAACCAAAGATCTTTTGTTCATTCAACTAAAATCACCAGTTCAAAATGACATAACTTAACATCAAAGTATTACTATTTCAGAATGCAATCTGAAATGAGTGTCTATTCATTCTATATCATTGTTATCAGTATTTGTTTTTCCTACAGTAAATTTAGAGGGTGACAGAGCTGGAAGCTGATGAAAACCATTCATATTTTTGGATGAGGCAGGCTTTACCCTGGCTATAGTCTCCGCCTCAGACGTCATTCCCACGGACCGTTAGCTAAACATCTGATGCATGTGGGACACAAAAGTGGAAACACTTCAGGAGTGTCGAAGTCATCATCAGTTTGGTTGAATTCTACAGGATTTCTGTGAGACGTGTGTGTCGCGTTCTTTAACATTCTGTACAAAACCAAGATGATGTGACACCAAACCCCCTCACAAAAGAAGATAGCCATAGTGTTTACAACTGGCACTGAGAGCAAAAAACTGAAACCACATTTTGATTGTAAAGAAATCCATTGCACATTCAGGCAATAATACACCCTAGGCAGTGATATGGAGAATGCCCAGCATACAAAATAATGATTGCATTCTTGATGGAGGTGGTACAATCTTGTCATCATCCTGACAGGTTATTGGCATATGGTTGGATACCAAACCTCAACTTAGCAGCACACTATGATTGAATCTGAATGTTTTGAATATAAATAGCCTTTGGTTGTAAGTTGTAACCCTCTTTGGTTTGGTGTAAGGGAGCCCATTGATGTGGACTGCTATGGAAAAAGGCATCAGGCTTTTGATTAAATCAGATTAAGATTTGTATATGAACAAAGAACGAGGGTAAATAAGTGACTGAGAGCCTCCTGATTCCTTTGTCTAACTGCATGTACACATGGAAGCACCTCTTGAAGAAACAATACTTCTAATTAAACAAAGCCAAAGAAGCACTTCCCCATAAAGATTTCAGGATGTACATAGACAGGAAACAAGAAGAGCATTAGAACCATTTGATGCGTAACTTGAAGTAAATTGCACCCTGACTTCATCTTAGCTCCAAGAGACCACCTTTTAAAGGCAGGAATAGATTTTCTGTGATTGTGTGAAGAAAAAGGCTTACATTAAAATGTAACTTTTAATGACAGCATAAGTAGCACATCAGATTACTCAAGTTTAATACTGACCCATCTAATGCTTACTAGAATGACGCATTGTAAGAGCAGGAAGCCCAACCTAGATCTCAGCCCACACAGGTCTAAAGAAAAGACTCCGACCTAAGTCAGTAGTGCTACCTAGATTATTTGCCAAGACATACAACACATTTAATCCAAACACAACTTGCTCTTTCTAAAGCAAACACATTTGATGACGTTCTATTAAGGAAAGATTATTAGAGTGTGCTTTAAGGCTCAAGGTTTTCCCTTTACTTTTCTGAGAACAGCTAATCATTTTCAATCCTTTTAATTCAGGTTCACTGACAAAGTAAGTTACACTTAGAGGACTAACGATAGACTGTATGGTGCATCAGTTCTGCATTACTGTGGGTCACTGTATATGGAAAAAAAGTTTTTGAGCTTAAAATACTGTTGTATTCTTATAGTAGATAGTTAGTAACAAGTATGAATGCTTTTCCTTTTTTATAGCTCTCTCCTTTGTTCTCTTTAGTTCTGCCCAGTTTAATATAGGAACAGGATCCTGACCTCAGCCTCATCTCCATACAGTGCTCCAGCAGCATGTGTTACATTTATCTCTTTTATATTTAGCCCAACTGCAGAGGTTGTTCTCTTTTCATCTACTTTTCTCTTCGCCTGCTTTTTTAGATTCCCTTACTTTTAAGTTAATTTTTTGGAAAAGAGGATGGCAAAAGGTTTGTCAGCTCATTTGTCTAAGGACAGGTGGAGCCCGACTGATTATGTAGGCTGACACATCAGGGCTTTGAGACTCAGGGAAAATGTTCTGTTCGTCAACAGTGGTTAATGCTTGGACTGTGGTCCACAACCTTGCTCTGAACCTATGCTGCCGTAAAATACAGACATTAAAGGAAGGCTTTCAGTATAATCTGTACAGTACAAGATTAGAAAATAAATGATAAGTGAGCCTTTGTGAGTAAAAAATAAAAATTAAAATTAACTGAAAAACGTTTAAATTTTAAAGGTATAGTTTAAAGGTATAGTTTATCAAAAATTATAATTTGACAAAATGTACTCATCATTCAAAATGTACTATTTTGTCTTACATCACTTGTTCACCAATGAATTGGTGAATGGTGCTTTAGTTAACGTCTTGTGAAGCAAAAAAGCTGCATGTTTGTAGTAAGCAAATTCATCAAAACGTTTTTTAACTTCAAACCATTGCTTCAGGTTAAAGTATGAGTACTCTATCCATACTGTTTCAGTGAAAAAGGCATCTCATCTGAATCAGGAGAGAAATATGCACAGGCAACAGTCCAAAACAGTTCTAAACAAATATGTTTAGATTTGGATTTTAATGTGAGAGGACAACAAGGGATGGAGATTTTCATCGGAAGTATTAAATATAGAGTATGTACTGGTACAGTGTCCAGAAGCGACGGTTTAAAGTTAGAGCGCCTTAATGATGGATTTGAACTAATAGACAGCATTTTGCTTTAAAAGACGTAAACTGATCAGACTGGAGCAGTAGCGTAGCCAGGAATCACAAAGTAGGTGGGCCAACACAACTACAGTACACCTGCTTCTTGAATACACCACAGTTTAATGAGAGCACAAGCATGTATCATGTCATCATAAGCAGTGTTAAGAACATAACGATAAGCATTTCCACTGCGCGCGGCCACACCACACACACACGCGCATCTGACAGATGCAAAAAACACCATCATTAAATCAGCAGGACAGTAGTGGACAGTGTGTAAAAACAATGCTTGGTCTGGCTCAGCGGCCACATAAACCACGTTATATAACAACATTAACTAGGCAACTAGTGTACATAGTAAACGTAGATTGGCTTACTTTTGATGCGCTTATAACAGGAGACGACGGGGCTTTGAGTTGAACACTGCAATGACTTCGTTATAGTCCAAGGATTCAGTCAATTCTCTCTCAAATGAGAGAAGGGACAAAGAGTTCAGTCTATGTGTCAACATTGTTGCTCTGATACTAGTTTGTATCCGATTTACAGTGGAAAAGAAACTTTAATAAGTTGCTCTGTTTCATTTTTCATACTTAGCTAAACTTCAGTGTCCCTCTGTGAAATGTGCACCACGTCGTTGTGAAGGTGGGATGGGCTGTTCGCAATCTGACGCGGGCATTTCCTAATCACCATGACAACCAAACAAGAATCAAGAAACATTAAGATTTATTTTTATAGGTCAAGTATTGTGATAATTGCAACATAATTTACTCCTTCTGTTGCGATTATCACAATACTTGACCTATAAAAATAAATCTTAATGTTTCTTGATTCTTGTTTGGTTGTCATGGTGATGATGAAATGCCCGCATAGCGCATTTCGCAGTCAGATTGCGAACAGCCCATCCCCCCTTCACAACGACGAGCACATTTCACAGAGGGACACTGAAGTTTAGCTAAGTATGTTAAACTAAAATGAAAAAGAGCAACTTACTAATGTTCGTGTCAAAAATACATTATTGTTGAATATTGTTAGGCTACATTGTGAGGCCAATGACTGGATGGGCCTGACTGACAGGTGGGTGGGCCGTAGCTACGCGAGTGGACTGGAGTCATGTGTATTACTTGTGGATTATTTAATGTTTCTATCAGCCAATCCATTGGTGAGCAAATGATGTAATGCAAAAATTTTCCAAATTGGAAATCCAAATCAGTATCGAATAAACAAACTCATCTACATTTTGCATGTCCTGAGCGTGAGTAAATTTTCATCAAAAATTTCATTTTGGGGTGAACTATTTCTTTAAATTTAGGATGCATTAAAAAATACATGTATGTTCTGTTTTGGTTTTGTTCTCCTTGTTTGACCTACAGTTTTTTCTTTTGTTCCCATTTTCCTGTCACTAGTTTGCTACCTTAGTTACTCGTTGATATGATTAGTGCGCTCCTGTATTGGATTGGTTTGTTTCAGCGTATTTAAGCCCCATGTTTTCTTCTGTTCTTTGTTGGTTCTTGTTGCATGCACATTTGGTTGTTATGTTCCAGAGTTCTTTTTGTTTAATAAACGCAAATTCCTGTGTTTAGATTCTGCACTCATCTTTATTTTGCAACCAAAGCTGTGACATTGGTCTGATAAAACACAATACATTTGCACAATACTTCCAAAATGTTCGAGATCCTCAACTGTGCCCCCTAAATGAGATATAAAATGAAAATATGAAAATGAAATATATGCGGATGATATAATCTGTGACATTGGTTCAGACAGCAGTATTATTCTGTGCTTGCACTTTGCCATAACATTTAAAGCAATTCGATAGTACAGACACTTGTGTCATGGATAAAAGCCTGTCAAAATAATGTGGGGAATAATATCAGATGAAAACTGATTTACGTATACTAGAAGCAATAAGGCTTATGACAGTTTTAATGTTCATCACTGTGGAATGGAAGAAAAAGGGTGGGAGGAGAAATGGAAAGTAATGAATAAGGGGTTAATTTGACTGCTTTTCATTAACAAGATTAATAGAGCGGCTTATAGAAGGAGATTGAAATAAAATAAAATTCAGTTTCACATGACTGCACATCTTGACAAAATAACATCCAGTGATCCATTGAGACACTTTTCAGATAAAATAAAGAGTTTGCTCTGTAGTCTTTAAGAGATGCATTCAGACATTCTTCTAAGCAAAGTATCTCATAATAGCCACACATTCATAGTCTATATATATATAACGCCATATATTTAACTTGTTTAAATTCAGATTGGAGTTCAGTTTTAATTACAATAATAAAACAATGAAAGATGTGGAAATTACTGTGGGGTGGAGTGGAAATTAAGTTTCTTCATCCCTATAGAAATGAGTATTATAAGACACTCTCCTGAATAATTCCAAATTCATTATTGTCATAGAAAGAAATAAGTTTTTTGCCAAATTGTGCCTCTCTGTGAATGGGGACCTTTCATTTCAAGGATTTTAAGATGTTGCCATGTGTGTATGGAATTTCTGCATCTGATTTGGTTAAATGTGTCTTCAAATTTGCCTCTTTTAAAAACAATCAAATCTTATGAGAGTCATTAAAAAAAAGAAAAAAAAGCTTGAATTTGCATACACAAAAGTGTACTAAGGCAGCCTTTCTATATCAAACTAGCAAAATAAACCAAAGATAATCACTGCTTGTCGCTGTTCAAATTAAACTAATTTTGCATGGCTTTATATGGCTAATTTATTCTTATTCTTCTCATTTGCTACATAAACTTAAAACTCAGAATTTGTGAATACTTTTAGTAGACTTTTATTAATTATCCTTTAAAGTTCAAATAAAATGCTGTTTGCAACATATTTTTTTGTTCCATAATCTGACTTGTAAAATGGATGTCAATAAGAGAAAAATGTTGGGTGGTATTGGTAAAATAAGGTTCTTTTTTTTCTTCTTTAATGGGAGAGGACAGTAGAGAGTGTCAATTCACTAATCACAAGGCTATTGGCATCGGCCAGTTTAAATTTCTTGACATATAGTTATTCTACTAGATATTATCTTTGAACAAAATTTTTATAGCATTTATACTTGGTGCTCAGGAAACATTTTTAATATTTTATCAATGTTGAAAACAGGATTTAGGATTCTTTGATGAATACAAAGTGCAAAAGAACATATTTTGTAACAATATAAATGACTTTACTGTCACTTTTGATCAGTTTAATGCATATTAAATAATGCTAAAAAAAATATTAATAAAAAATAAAAAAAATAATAAAAGTAGCATTGGTCAATGTAAATGAATTAGAACACTACTGTTTATTCAGCCTGATCTCACAATCAAAACGTACATATTTAGACGTAAATTAAAACCGTCCAATACGTATGTGCCTTTACATATTTACAGTGTCATTTACGTATTATCTGGACGTAATTACAGGTTCGATACGTATCGAAATTTACGTAAAAACAACCTCAAATACGTACAGATAGAACGTGTTCTCTGACCAGTCAGTTATCCATAGAAATTTGCTCATGAAGCTGCTTTTCAATGCATATCGGATTAATTTTTTAAAAATATTTATGTATATATTCCCTTTTTATATTTTTTTTTGGATAAATGTAAGATCCCTATACCTCACCCGAACCTAAACCTACCCATTTTATACAGAATGTTAAAATAATAAAACATAATAAAACACAATTTTAGTTAAAATATAACATTAAAACGTTATTTTGAGCCACTAATGTTAATCTTACACCTACCCCTAAACCTACCCATAACCATTTCTTAAAACTACATAACGTTACTGTTATAAATAAACAAATAACAGACAAACAAACATTATGTTAATCATTTATTTTTTGCGAAAAAATATCAAAAGTAGTACCAAAAGTAGTTCAAATGATAATGAGTTCCAGTCGCAGTCCTCTCTGGAGGTAATAGTTTTTATAGGGTACAGAGCAGAATTTAATTTATTAATCCGTGAAATTATGAATCTGTCTTCTCTCAGTGAAGGCGCACTGGCGCAGTAGCAGTACTGCTGATTTCAAATGTCTATCAACTGAAACACGACATGTCACAATCTGTGACGAGTTATGTGAGAACCAATGAGAGTTCGATATTAGTGCCGTAAACCATGTCGTAACGTTCCTGTGGCGCAATGGCGCTATTTTCAAATTCGAATCATAACGAGCGCGGGCTTTGACTGTGACGGACGCTGTTGCTGAGAATGAAGATGAAGATCGATTGATATGGATATGTTCCTTGCAAACATCTTGATTCTAAAGATATGGAGTACAGCAAACAAATAAAATGGATGTGATTTGTAATTGTATGCTGTGCTTTTGTGTATCTATGGTTTGCAGCATGCACAGAAATGTTATTTCCTATTAAGTAGATGAGTAAACTGCTTTCAATAAATTCAATAAAAACATTTATTGATATGACAATTAAATACAACAGATTTCAATCATTAAAGCCACGATTTTAATATTAATACATGGGAATTCATATAAATTCACACTTTACGTTAGATTATTTACGTTTTTGTAGCTGCTAACACGTAAGTATTTGTACGTTTTACTGCTATAAATACGTCTAAGTTGTACGTTTTTATGTGCATGAAAACGTAAGTAAATGTGCGTGTGGTAGAACCACATTTAACGTAAAAATACACACGTATTCTAATGAGATCACGTTGGTTTATTGTTAATTCTTGTTTTTTCATAATACGTTAACTAAGTGTTTAAAATGTATATGTAGAAATTAACGTCGTTGTTCATGACACCTTCTGTTTTAAATATTGTTAAAAACTTGAACTTATTGTAAAGTTGTTACATCAGAAGTTATTAGGTACATTTTTCGGAAAGATTTTTTTGTGATTGTAAACAATAATACTACAAATGTTTATTAAGAAAACAAATAAGGTAAATTGTTGTGACTTATAGATAAAAGTGTCAGGTAAAATGTACTCTACATTTAGTTGCTCAGTAGACACTTTTATGCAGAGCAACTCACAAATAAGAACATCACAAGCAATTTATCATATAAGAGCCTATTACCACAATCCCAAAGGTAATACAGAAAAATATGCTGAAAAGTAAAAGACATGAGGGAAGAAGAGTTACTTTTGAGCAGTAGCCAAAGCTCTAAACATGCCCACTAATAAAGTACAGGATAAGAGTGCAGGCAGCAGCTCAGCAGACCACACTGAACCACCAGACAACCTCTCTCTGTCCTCACGGTAATGACTAGATGTTGCTCAGACTGGAAAAGTCTAAGCAAATGGAGTGTTTTCCAAGGACTGTATTTTTCAAGCAAGGAGCTGAGGGATCGAGTGAAATGATGTGTTATCATCAAAATGACATATCAGTGAACAAAATGTCACAGGGGCCCGGAATGCCACCTGTCTGGCCCTCGAGCAGCTTCAAGCAGATGTCCTCCAGACAGCAAGAGAACAGGAATGGAACTTCTATGTCCATCTGCATGATGAGGTGTTAATGAGGCTGGGCTGATATGTAGCCCCGTCTCCCAGGGAACTCATTACGGGCCCTGTCAAATACAGTGAGTGGCTCCATTTAGCTGGGGGGAGAGTTGCACAGGGTCCACTGCTCTCAACACAGTAAGTGATTCTGGAAATGACACATTACAACTGCAGTACTGAGAACAGCAAAGCTATTTTTCATTTGTACAATCAAAAAAAATCACATTTTGAAGTGACTCCTCATTTGCACATCTAAACATGGTGAGAAAAAAATGGTAAAATACTGAATACTTTCAGCACACACAATTCTGTGGATCTGAGAAAGACTTTAAGATTGAAGAGATGTGATTTAGCTGATTCCTTAAGACATGTTTTAGTGATTGTTTTAGTACTTTATCTGTTTGTTTAATATATATTAATGTTTAATATACATTAAGTTGTAAATTAACAAATGTCTCACGAATCAAATTTTTTGTCCTCCAAAGGAAACCTCTGAGACATTTGAGTCATTAATACTTAAATAACAACATAAATGGGTACACAATCAACATTATGGAGGTATCACAAGAGGGATATCCTTGAATTTCATAATCAAAGTATCCGAGGGCAACTAACAACCACTTTAAAGTTGTGGGAACTGTCATGTTCAAACCGCCATCACCTGACGCAAGAATAGACTGACAGTGAAACAGCTCTGTTGCTTTTCCTTCCTATCACTAGAATGCAGAAAGATTCCAGCCATTAGAACCAGATAAACACATTTGGTTCTACCAAACGACAGCACTCTCGTACTCATGTTGCTTGGAGGAATAAAGTGGTACACCATGCCTTGTGGCACAATGGATGTATGATGTATGAAACATTACTTTTCATAGCTATTTTTGCAATGACTTCTAACCAATATGCATAAAGGTCAAGCATGTGTAAGACTTGCATTCGCTCACCATACTTGTGTTTCAGTAACTTTAATATAAAGCCATTCAAATGGATTTTTGTGAAACATTTTGCATGAAATCTCGCTTTAAAATAGATATGCCACTTGATATTATCAAATGCAAATGCATTTCACATTTTCGGGTGGCTAATGTATGCAAACATAACCCTGCTAAACAAAAATCAAATTGAACTTTCTTTTGAAATAAATATGCAATTCTCCTCTGGTTTTCTGTTAATATGAGCAGTCAAATTTCATTTTTATAGCTTATGTAGGCCATCTGCTGTGAATGGTATAGCTGCATAGGAGGTCCCATCTGCACAAGCATCCTCATACCATCAAGATAACATAAGTGATCAAATGTGATACCACAATACACAGCCTGCCACATGAGAGCAGCAGTAGCGAGTAATGACACCGAAATCTACAGCCTGATAAAGGCCTGCGTTCTGCTCAGCCTCTGTAACGGATCCAAACCCTCATCTCACAAAAACAAACACAGCTGGCAGTTTATTATTTCACTGATAAGAATCCTGCCTCCCCGAATCAAGCTTTGTTCAGTTTCAATTATTTTTGAGAAACCAAAAATAGGGATACTGTGCAAATAGAACTCAATTATAATGAAAGGTCATCCGACCATAATGCATATTACAGTTTTTCTCAGTCACTTTGGTACATTTCTCAGATCAGAATTGAAATTCTCAAAACTACCTGTTCAATTCTCACATCATTGTGTCACTTGTGCACATCAAAAAAGCAGTTTCTCATTTCTTTGAACAAGTTGCAAATGCTTTGGTACATCCATGCAAATGATTATGTACAATTCTCTGTTGTTTCTTACATTATCAGTTGCTAATGTCATGTTGCTCAAAATTTATTATATAGTTTTCTGTGCAATAGTCTTACCCCCCAAAACATCGGGTCTTTAGTTCATCGTATAAGTCATTAAATGCAAAATGGTTAATCTAGTTATCATAAACTGCCAAGCACACTTTTTTTTTACACATTATTATTAGACTTTTTGTCAATCTGGCATGAATTGTGCAAGTGAATCTTTACTAATGAAGAGAATGTAGATGAAAAACCAATGAAAAACCATTTCTCTGAAATAGCTCAAAGGTTCATCTCATGAATCTTCAGTTGGAAAGCTTATACTGTATAGACAGAGGACAACACAAGAGTTACACATTCTGAAAATTTAATTAATTTTATCTTTGTGCCCATATTTATTTTTCCATTTCTATATCACAGTGACATTGTTTTTTTTGCAGTATTATAATTTTTTTGGGACAGACCCCTAGTAAAAGTGTAACTGGGAATTCTATCCAGTCTCTTTCAATCTATATCCCACATACAGTAATGTGTAAATGTGTACTTTTGAAATGGATATATGGCATACATAAGCATATGGCATACTGTTCAATACAGTAACTGTCATCCAAAATGTTGCCATAGTTTGCATCATAACATCCCTCTAGAGTACACTGTTATATAGACAACATGACTAAGCAATTTGACTGTCTTATCCGTAAACTATGACACAAGGACGTGTCATTCTGATGGCACTGACATGTTCATTGACACAGATATTTATTTTTGGGCGATTAACTAAGGATTTTGAGCAGGAGACTGGCTTTTGCAGGTAATCCATGGTGTTTTGCTATTTGTACGAGTTGTTTTGAGAAATGCACTTACTGTTTTGCAAATTGTGAGTTTGATTCGAGAAATGTACCAAAGCGACTGAGAAAAACTGTAATAAACAACATCACTGGCACTAACTGAATCAGTTCAGGTGATCACAGAGGCAATAGACCAAAGACTGCATTCAGTTGGAATATTCATAGATCTTAAAAAAGCTTTTGACACAATCAATCATGAAACATTAATCAATAAACTGGAATGGTATGGGATCAGGGGGTTAGTATTGCACTGGGTGAGAAGTTATTTAAGCAACAGAAAACAATTTGTGAAGTTGGGTGAATATTCATCATCACGCTTGGACATTGTTTGTGGCGTCCCCCAGGGGTCAGTATTAGGTCCAAAACTGTTTTTACTTTATATCAATGATATATGCAACATTTCAAAAACATTAAAAATAGTATTATTTGCAGATGACACTAGTATTTTCTGTTCTGGGGGAGATTTGCATGAACTACTGGGGAGGATTACTTCTGAAATGTGCAAAATGAAAATGTGGTTTGATAGAAACAAATTATCAATAAACTTAAGTAAAACCAAATTCATATTATTCAGTAATTGCAATAAGAATACACAGGTACAGATACAAATAGATGGGGTGGGCATTGAAAGAGTAAATGAAAATAAGTTTCTTGGGGTAATAATCGATGATAAAATAAACTGGAAGTCACATATAAAATATGTTCACAGCAAATTGTCAAGGAGTATTTCTGTTCTTAGTAAAGCAAGACACATTCTGGACCATAAATCACTCCACATTCTCTACTGTTCATTGATTTTACCATATTTACATTATTGTGCAGAGGTTTGGGGCAATACTTATAAATGTTCAATACAATCACTATTCATATTGCAGAAAAGAGTCATAAGAATAATACATAATACTGGTTACAGAGAGCACACAAATTTACTTTTCTTAAAATCAAAATATTAAAATTCATTGACCTGGTTCATTTTCAAACAGCACAAATCGTGTACAAAGCAATACACGAAAAACTTCCTGGAAATATACAAAAATTGTTTTTAAACAGAGAGGGGAGTTATAACCTGAGAGGGGAATTTAATTTAAAACATCAGCGGGTACGTACAACAATAAAAGGTTTTTGTGTTTCTGTTTGTGGAGTGAGGTTGTGGAACAGTTTGGGTGTGGAGGTTAAGCTATGTCCAAGCATGACCCAGTTTAAGAAGAGGTGCAAACATATGGTTTTCACAAGGTATAGGGAGGAGGAAGGGATTTAGCAATCGGTAAATAATTTATGTATTTGTTTTCTTAATTTATTTATTTTCTATTTTTTGTAAATAGGTATTATGTAAATATGTTTATTATGGAAAACTGATTGTTTATTGAATAGTGGAGAAGGGGTAGGTTTTAATAAGCTTATGCTTCATCCTACTCCTTTTCGGACATGTTGGTTTCATATTATTATCATTAATTGTTTGGTTTGTTTGTCTTTTTATTTTCAATTTACTTTCTTTTGTTGCTTGTTTTATGTTTATGTTCGAAATAAAGCATTCATTCATTCATTCATTCATTCATTCATTCAAACCGATTTTATTGCTGCCATTACATATTAAATATTTAACCCTGATAAATTTGATACTTTTCACAGCTAACATATACTGTATGTTAACATAATAAATGTACAAATCACTTATTTTAGATAATAATAATAATAATAATAATAATAACAAAATATGCTAAATGTTTTGTAAATGCAAAAAAAATTCAAAAATTCAAAATCTTCTCTCAGGATAAGAAAGCAATATGCCATATGGTTCAGATATATAGAAAAATCTAATAGACCAATTATTACAGTTTTTCTCAGTCGCTTTGGTACATTTCTCGAATCATCCTTGAGATTTGCAAAACAGTAAGTGCATTTCTCAAAACAACTCGTACAAATAGCTAAACACAATGGATTACCTGCAAAAGCCAGTCTCTTGCTCAGAATCCTTAGTTCGTCTCTCAAAAATAAATATCTGTGTCAATGAACATGTCAGTGCCATCAGAATGACACGTCTTTGTGTCATAGTTTACGGATAAGACAGTCAAATTGCTTAGTCATGTTGTCTATATAACAGTGTACTCTAGAGGGATGTTATGATGTAAACTATGGCAACATTTTGGATGACAGTTACTGTATTGAACAGTATGCCATATGCTTACAGTATATATCCATATATCCATTTCAAAAGTACATATTTACACATTACTGTATGTGGGATATAGATTGAAAGAGATTGGATAGAATTCCCAGTTACACTTTTACTAGTGGTCTGTCCCAAAAAATAACAATAAAAAAAACCTTTACAATGTCACTGTGATATAGAAAAGAAAAAAGAAATATGGGCACAAAGATGAAAATAAGTCCATTTTCAGAATGTGTAACTCTTGTGTTGTCCTCTGTCTACAGTATAAGCTTTCCAACTGAAGATTCATGAGATGAACCTTTGAGCTATTTCAGAGAAATGGTTTATCATTGGTTTATCATCTACATTCTCTTCATTAGTAAAGATTCACTTGCACAATTCATGCCTAATTAAAAAAAAGTCTAATAATAATTTGTAAAAATAAAAATAAAAAGTGTGCTTGGCAGTTTATGACAACTAGATTAACCATTTTGCATTTAATGACTTATACGATGAACTAGAGACTAGAGGGGTAAGACTATTGCACAGAAAATTATATAATACATTTTGAGCGACATGACATTAGCAACTGATAATGTAGGAAACCACAGGTAAATGTGCATAATCAATTGCATGAATGTTTCTGTTTTATCTTTCCATTTATTTATTTTCTTTTTACACACACACGCACACACACACAGAGAGAGAGAGAGACTATAGATAGATAGATAGATAGATAGATAGATAGATAGATAGATAGATAGATAGATAGATAGATAGAAATTCTTTGCCCTTTCCACTCGTTTTACACACTCTATGCCAAATTCAACTCACTGCTCTCCAAGCAAGACTCTGCAGCTCTCAAAATGTCACAAGGCAAGAAATATTAGCCATCAGATGGACTTATTTTTAGCAGTTTCAGGTGGTTTCAGTCTTTTTGTTCCTGGTGTCCATGCTAGCTAGGTGATGGCGGAGTCCCAGAGATTGTTTGACTGAACTGTCAGATTTGCAGAGCTGATTGAGGGCTTTATCAGCGCGCTCCAGATAGGACTCATCTCGCCTCCAGCTGAAGTTCACAGGCTTCAACCATCAGTTAGTGCTCCATAATGCCACTCCATGGATAATGGCACAGCAATAAATCACAAACGGCTGAGAAATCATGTGCATCTTAACTGACACAATCACCCAGGGGTGTTAATCCAGTTCAAGTCCAGAGGACAGTTGGGGGAAAAACATCCAAAGACTCAAAAAAAAAAAAAAAATAGGCTAATGCAGTCTTGTTCGAAACAGTCAGTTGTGTAATGGATATTTTGAAAAGACTTTGATGTCATCAAAATGTATTCATTGTTTAGCACAATGAGGTCCAAGAATTGTAAACTGATTATATGGGAAACTTGGTTTGAGAGTAAAACTGTTAAAACCATGAGGAAACCATAATCAATATAAAATCAATATACACTCTTAAAAATAAAGGTGCTACATGATGCCATAGAAGAACCTTTTTATCTAAATGGTTCCCTAAAGAACCTTTAGCATCTGAAGAACCATACTATTTCACAAAAGGTTCTTTGTGGCGAAAGAAGGCTCTTCAGATCACACTCATGCTGCTGTAAACCTGTATGACCTTCTTTCTTTTGTAGAACACAAAAGAGACACTCTAAACAACATTCATCTTCACTGACTATCATTGAATGGGGAAAAAATAAATAAATGAATACTAAAGTATTTTTCAAAATGCATTTTTCTTTTTTTCACAGAAGAAATGAATACAAGTTTGTAATGACATCAGGGTGAGTTGATTCTAAGGGCTGTTTTAATAAATCATATTTGAATGTGAATACTGAAATCAAGATGTGCAATAATACTGATGCAGAGTATTACTTATGTTTAGTATATATATATATATATATATATATATATATATATAGGGACCAAAAAAATAAAAAAAAATAAGTCCAAGTAGAAAAAGAATTTAAGCAAAACCTAAATTTCTTGCAATCCACATACAGAAAACTACATACAGTAGATTCACGATATCTTTATCTCCAAGCCACTTCATCCCACTATTGGTTTTGTTTACTGACCATCTAATGTTTATATGCAATAAATCTTGTATATGTTTTGTTTTTGGGATTTGGAAATATCTATCTCTGTCAGCGACAGTCTGTGTTTGTCTGCCTGTGGCCGGGATGACAATTAATCATGTCTCATTACACTATGGGACAGAGAGCTGGAAGAACATGAGACTTCAATTTACTTCAGTCTTCAGCTTGTTCACTGTGTTGTCTACCACAGCCAAGATGTGGGCGAGAACATCAAGTTCATGTTTGACAGCCAGTAAGGCTATACCTGCATCTGTGCCATCAAGGCAAATATGGATTTGCAACTCATCTGAGCTCCCTGAATTATTGCCTACTTGTCACACTGTGGATGAATATTGGTTCTTTTTGAGTCATTTGTGAATATGAAACTATCGAATGGTCAATAACAAACCTGATAGTACAGGTACAGCAGTAAATATGAGGGGAACTCATTTTATATGTATGGAAGGATGTTTAGGGGGCAAGAACTTTGAACATTGTCGGATGCTATTCATCATTCCTGTCAAGCACTATGACTTTAATGGTTTGTGATTTTGTGGCTGATATGGGGGAGCACTAAATATACAAGTACCTTAAAAAAAAAAAAAAAAAAACATCCCATGCCTCAGGACAAACTTGATCGCTGATAAATTGCTGTAAATGTCAAAAGGTGTAAAAGACAGCACAGTGGGTTGTATACTGTTAGCACTTTTATCAAAAGGAGTACACATTAATGTAAAGTTCACATGTTGGTTGTGGGCTACTATATTCACCAACACTGGTTACCAACATTCTTGAAAATATCTTCTTTTGTGTTTGGTTTTTGGGAGAACTACCCTATTAAAGTAATGTATTGTCACCTAATGAAGTTATCATGAGTTGCAAAAAAATTGTTTGTTACCTAAATGAATGCACTGAAAACCCTATGTTATTTATTGATGTATCAAAATCATGAAGTGAAGTGAAAAGTGAAGTGAAGTGAAATCATACTGGTGGTAAGCGCAAAATATCTTACCTATTATTAAACAGAAACAACTGTGAGAGGTCAGAAGGACAGCATAAAAGTCAGCGGCAATAAGTAGCATCATTGGTAACAAAAAAAACATTTTACAAGGTGGCATTTTTGTATTAAATCGTACGATTTGCTTCATTTGAAAACACTGAAAATTATTTGGTTCACTCCAAAACATAGGCATCAATGGGTAGTAAACAGATCATATGATAACAAATGATATCAAATGAATTGCCCACTAATTCGCCAAATGTAAAATAACAACAAATTGCAATGAGAGTGTTTGACTTCACATGCAGTACAACACAACACCATCAATTACAGATATTAAACATTTCTAAAATATTCTCATATTCAGAGAGAGAAAAAAACTCTATGCACTACAATATTAATGACAATACAACCGCATTACCTCAAAATAAAAGAACATCAGAAATGCTCAGGACCACTCAGGAAACTGAATTAACTTATCGTTTAATGTACTGGATGGAAGTCTACCGTTTAAAAAAAAGACAAATTCCTCTGCCACATAAACTTGTTAGAAAAATCCTCAAGAGAGACAATTTTATGCGATAAAATGAATGGAATAACATTAGTGAATTACTGATTACATAATTAGATCACAGTTAGTCCCACTGATGTGACTAGACCTTGAACAATTAGTTTTCCAATACATGTTCATGGAACAATTAAGACAACAAAAATCAGTTACCCAGAGACATATTCATGGTTAGATTACTGCTAGGCACAATAATCACTCTAAATATAATATAATATAATATAATATAATATAATATAATATAATATAATATAATATAATATAATATAATATAATATAATATAATATAATATAATATAATATAATATAATATAATATAATATAATATAATAATTTTTTTCTAGTCTGCTAGCTTTAATTTCATTGCATCTAAGAAAGTTGCTTCATAAAACCAACATTTGGTTTCTATTAATGTGTATTTATACTGTTGTCTCTTGAAGTTGCAGTGTCTGAAGTAACTTTAATTGAAAGAGAGCTGTTTTTTAATTGAATGTGGTCCTGTTGAAGACTAGCTGTTTATTTGCTTAGCTAATGCTGTTGTGTTGTAATAATTTCAACACAGCTTTGTTTTCTTAATAAAGAAATTCCATCTTACACGGATTGTTTTAGCTTTAATGGATAATAAGGAGACAAAAATAGAAGGTAATATTCACTTTTATATGTACAGTATGCACATTTCTAAACAGCACCACCGATATCGTTTCCAAATCTCTTTGTGGAGTCGCCATTATTTTTCCCAGCATGAATGGATGGAAGTGGATCTTTTCACAGAATAGCGAGCTGAACACATAGGAATAATCTGTCCTCGCCTCATTTTATAGCTAATGAGATGAAGATCAAAGATGATAGTGGTTCCAAAACAAACAGCTGGCTCTATATCAGCACAGAACCCAATCAATTTCCACACACACTGTCTCTAAAAAAAAAAAAAAATCAGATAAGAGATTTATTATAAAGAGAATCATAATTAGGAAAGGGGCGTCACAAATTTGCTGGGAACTTAGCTTGACGACTTCGTATATAGTAGCATATGTAGATACTTATTCCCAAAATCCAAGAAAATTCTTCTGAACAATGGCATGGTGTCAGCTAAGTACATTCTGCTCTTTAAATAAAACAAGAAAACATTCATATATGATTCTAGGGATGGGTTTACAATGTAAGCAGAGAGGTCACATACTCTTAAATACTAGAAGGGCTTTTCCTCATTAAAGGCAGTTGTACTAAGTGTCTAAGAAAGAACAGATTGTAAAGCAACTGATCTGTGCACTCTAAGGATCGGTGGAGAAATCTGCTGGCTCGGTAGGCGGACGCCAGAATGTGACACTTTTTATAAAAAAATGTCTTGCTGGCATTACATTCACTAAGGAAGTTTTCAAGTCCTAGTCACAAGTAGGTCACTATGACAACCGCATTGGCAAAACTATGCTGCACTGATTTAAAACAGGCATGTAAAATGCATGGACTATGGTGTTTTCATGTAAATGCTAAAGGTTGTATCTGATCAAAATATATTTAATATGAAAATGAACAAGGAACTAAAAAATCCAAAACCATTTCAAGAAAACAAAATCAATTCAGAGGAAATTTAAAATTGAAACAACCTGTATAATCATAGCCAACCAAGTGAGCAAATTACTTAAGACATATGACTGAGGCAAAGTCACAGAAGAAATTTATTTTATGAATATGTTCCCATTGCACAGTAGTTCATACAAATGCCTTTTTACCATAAAGAATAAAACCACTGAATGGAAAACAACCCCAGTTGTACATTGCAGTTGTCTTTAGTGTACAGAAATATCAGCATGTTGTCAAAACAACAATGCCTACAAGACATTTAGAAAGTATTAATGCATTTTCGGGATATTTCCTTTAAACGAAGAGCTTGCATTTTGTCTGTGGCTGTTCCAAATCCTAGTGAGCTACCTTGCTGCTTACATGGCAACTGTTTCCTAAAGCCCCATTAACACTAACAGTGCTCCTGCTGCAGGATGTCTGAACATTATTTTGCAATAAAAATATTTTGGCATCAAAAAGTATGTTTTTCTTGCCACAGAGAAATCATCCAGAATACCAGTGACGATTTTTGACAAGTATCATTTGTATTATAGCAATGCTTGTGCAGCAAAGACAAATTTAGGATGTATTAATGCTGTTTTGGAATATTTCCTAGTATCTGAGGTCATTTAACGTAAAGCCAAGCCCTGACTTTTCTCTTCACTTATATGCTCAGAGCCATTAAACAGATTTGACTCAGAGATCTACAGTGGCTGTGTTACCTGCCTGACTGTAAAAGGCTAAAGGCAGACTGTATTATTAAAGAGAATGCTGTTATTTTCTCAGGTTAGCTCTGCAGTGACCCATTTCTCATGGATCATTAAATATGTATTCCACCCTGTCAAAGTGTAAAGAGAGGAAAAGTCACATACCAAAATAGACAGACGGAGGGAGAGAATAACCAAATGTCATATTCATCTCATCTCATCTTTAGTCTCATGAGATCTCCGGTCTGATTTTAAATCCAATATTCCAGGCACACTCTCTGCATGTATATAAGGTTGGATAAGCACCAGCACTGCAGGCTAACACCAGCTGCAGAGATTTTTTTATTTTTTTTTTGCACAATCCCCAGCCCTCTCTCTCTAAGGGCCAGATGCCTCGTGCTAAATATGTCAGATACATCACAATGTCAATGCCACAAGGTAACACACTCCAGTGTGGGTGCACACACACACACACACACACACACACTCACAATATGCACGCAGACTTGCACACTCACAAACTGCTAAATATGACACAACAGCAGTCTAATTAACCTGAGAGTAACATGCGACTTGGACTCCATTCATCAAATGACACACAAAGCAGGATGCGCATTGATGCAGATCCATATGACTTTAAACAATGAGCTTGCATTTTGTCTTTGGCTGCGTTTCAAATCCTGGTGAGCTACCTTGCTGTCTACTGCCTAAATAGCCAGGTGTTTCTGCTGCAGTATGTCTGAACATTATTTTGCAATAAAAATATTTTGGCATCAAAATTAAGATGTCATTCTATTTTGACCACACATTTTTTTTTTCCCGGCTGCACAGAAATCATTTAGAATACCAATGACAAGTGACTTGACCAATGACAATACTCTGACAAGTATCATTTGTATTATATCTGTGCATGTGTAGCAAAAGACAAATCAGATAGAACAGCAAAATCACTCAAAGTAGCACTAACATCTTCCTCCTGCAGACTCCTGACAGTCTTCAAGAATATCTCACGTGCGAAACTCTCTAGAAGACGAAACAGAAAGTGTTTGTTGTGCAAAACAGACAAGAGACTAATTTCATTAGGTCTTGACATTAGCATCTTTTTAATCTTTACTGAAAGTAATTTTAATACATCTTAGCGCCTATTCACACAGAACACAGGCTGTGGCATAGGGGAAAAATGGTTTAAATGTTGAAATTATTTTAACATGAGCATTGTGTTTTTAGAATGCCGTGTCATGTGCAAAACACACAAGACTCGAGATGGTCAAAGATGTCCAACTAACATGTTTACAAAGATAAACATACAAACAACAGTAGTGAAGTGGAAGTGGATAGACCTCAATGTCTATGGATAAAAAATATTAGACTAGATGGCCTTTACATCATACACACACACTCAGCTGGCTCCTCCTTCAGGGATTCAGTTTAGTCTATCTAGAACTATTTTTTTCACTCTTTACTCGTTATGACCTAGTATCACAATAACCTTGCTGAAACTGTGAAAGATATGTACATTTTGTAGTTTTTTTTCCATGCATGGTCTAGATTTGTCAAAACACAGAATGTTTTATCAGTACTGCCTTACTTTTCCAAAGAATTAACTATTCCTTTTATTTAAAGGAATAGTTCACCCAAAAATGTAGATGAGTTTGTCTCTTCATCAGAACAGTTTTGGGAAATTTAGCACTTGTTCACCAAT
Source organism: Carassius carassius (assembly GCF_963082965.1). Classification (NCBI taxonomy): domain Eukaryota; kingdom Metazoa; phylum Chordata; class Actinopteri; order Cypriniformes; family Cyprinidae; genus Carassius; species Carassius carassius. Next base: position 28,645,247 of record NC_081767.1, on the reverse strand, counting down.
GGATCCTCCGCACTGAATGAGTGCAGTCAGAGTTCAAACAGCTGACAAAACATTACATTAATCCACAGGTAATCCACACATCTCCAATTCATAAATTAACAGCTTGTGAAAAGATGCGTATTTCTAAATTCAAAGCATTGGCTAAAATACAATTTCTCTAACCATGATATTGCTTTCTGCAGTGAAAAAGTTTTCTTGTCTGAATCAGGAGAGGAATATGCACAAATCAAGCACCATTTACAGGCCAGAACAGTTTAAAATGCCTTAATGATGGATTTGTTCCTTACAAACATGCAGCATACCATATCCACCTCACAATCATTCAATTATAAGAGCTCTCATGTGTTCAGATTGATGGCTCAGTTGTGGGTTAGCAGGTGTCACAACTGGATATGAGTAAAAATGATCACCACTGGTTAATACTGATGAGCCTATTTTGACATATTCATTAATTGGTGCTTATAAAGAATCAAATATCTTGCCAAATATATTAGCAAGAATATTCTTGCTCCCTTAGTATCTAATAATAATTTATATAATATTATATTATATAATAAAAAATTATATATCATTTTAATATTTATAATGAAATATATGTGCAGCAAATTGTTTGCTCCATACATGCCATTGGAGTTGCTAAACAACAGGAGGCGCTCATGAGAATTGTGAGATTAACCCCATGATCCAGCATCATGACTTTCTACATGTACAACACAACACAAATCCACAAATGAGAATAAATAAATAAATGCACGAATACATAAATAAATAAAAAAATTGCACCCAATGCTTTTTGAATTACCATTAAAACAACATATAGTCTGCCTCTTCAATAAACTCATAAAGACAAACCAAAATGCATCCTGCCTCTTTGCACCTAAACACAAACTTATTTTCTTTCAGCCGACATGGCTGCAGTCAGTAATGTCTGAGATTGTGTAAAAACCTGGCATATCCATGCCTGTCCACCCACTTAGCGAACAGTTTGGCTTAATCTTCCTGAAACACCCACAAGCCCATGCTCCTGCTCTAGCACCACAACTCCCACAGCTCTCAGAAGCGTGCAGAATATTCTCTCATGCTCCGCTCAAAATCTGTGGCTGCCGCAATCCTTTTCTCAATATGCAAATAAAAGAAAAGCCAGATTATTTTCAAGTGATTTACAATAATCCTATACTTTTATAATTAAAGACTGAAAAACCCCACACATATTTCCCACACTTCATTTCTATATTTAGTTCTCCTTAATGTAACAAAGGCAATTAAAAAGAAGTTTAAACATCATTCTAGATATTCAGCGGTTACAGAATAATGTATCCAACACATCCTCCGAGGTCAAACATTAAGAGATCTTTTGTTGAGGCTACCATTATCATTTGTTCACCATCCAGTGAACTGGATCCAGTTGCTTGTTCACTACCTATCATATGCTAGGAGATGAGAGGGCCATATCTTATACTGCACTTTGTAAGATGAGAGTGATCTGATAAGGCCAAGAGAGGTAATTCAAAGTACATCCCAGCTAACAGCAGCTCTTCAACGTAGTACAAAGTGAGAGTGGATGTTACATCCACCCTGCTGTCATTAGCTCTTTGAACAAAAAAGGAGCCCAGCAGTATTTTGTGCTATGATACTAAAAAGGATTAAGAGAGATATGATATAAATGTGAGGACACTGATAAAGCACAAAGATAAACAAATAAGTAATAATTTATTAATAATGACAAATTACCGTAATAATAATAATAATAATAATAATAATAATAATAATAAATGACTATTTCTTGAAGACTGACATTTCTGGATTTTTAATGTCTGGACAATTATAATTGTTAGGTAAAAAACTTTTTAATTTAAATAAATGCACCTTTATATAATTAATAATGACAAATTAAGAATTTAAATGAAATAAATGAAAATAAAATAATACATGGCAGTGCACAATAAAAAAAATTAAAAAGTATGTCTAAAAAGTGCTAATCGTTTCGTTATGTAGCCTATATATTTTTCATTGTAATAAACAGATAAATAATCTTTAATTAGTAAAAAAAAATGAACGAAAAAAAAAAATAACAACAAACGAAAATAAAAATACTGATGTCAATATACAGCGCATAACAAAAGAAAAACGTATTTCAGAAGACCAACATGTAGGGAGTATTTTTTTAAGATTATGTGGTTGTAAACATTTTAATAATATGTCTCAAATGACATATGTTGCACATTTAATCGCAAAGGAAAGCAAACGGATAAACAACTCCTGATGAGTTTTCCTTTCACTAAATTAAGTAGATTATTATTTGTGTATCTTACTAATTGAAGTTTCCGAGTGTGTGGGCTTCCGGATGACAGCAGCAGGGACCTGCTCAGCTCCTCGTCACATTCAGCCGCTCAGAGGATGGAGGAGTGCTCAAAACACATCTCATTGGCTCCCGCTGCTCCATTTAAAGGAATTCACCTGGTTTGTCCTTTAAGATCCTTCAGCATCTCCTAAGAGGAACTTTAAACGTTCGCTATTTTCTGAAAGGGACCATAAATCTTTGAAGATCAGATTCGGAGCGTGGAGCAACGTCTTTGAGACACTTTTATATACAGCCTGATAATCTCATCAGTGATCGAAGAGCGATTTCAGAGCCGCAAATAGCAATATATCTTGCCTCACTGAAATAAAGACAGATATTTATGTGGTGCACGTGGGATCTCCATAAGATTTTAAAGGGGTACTTAGGGACTTTATTCCAGATCCAAAGGACTGAGATATGAATGATTAACACTTTTATTGACCAGCTGATCTCGCATTACTCCAGTCATGGAACGACGGGGTGCTTTTTTATAAGTACATAATATTTTTCCCCCCACGATATGGAGAGTTCGCCATGCGCTCCTTTGGGGTTCACTACTGTAGGAAACTTTTATACCATGGATTCAGGAGGGCTTTCAACAAGTTTTAGGGCTCGTTTATCTTCTGGAACGTGATTCGAATTTATTCTGCGGTTTCGTGAAGTAACGTTAGCTAATTGCGCAAAGGCTGCAGGATTTCTAAAGACTTTTTAAAGAGGGTTTGTCATTAATTCATCGCACGGTCCGGAGCAGATCACATCGGCTCTTATGGGAATTAAACACTCTTCCCGCTGTTTGCTCCTCAGGAGAAAAATGGCGGATGTGGAGAGCGCTGAGGTAAGCAACGTGGATTAACAGATCAAATAAACGAGACATTAAATATAATGTTATAATTTTGAATCCCGAAGCCTCAATAGATCATATTTTGCATTTAAAAGCATCTCGAGGTTTTGAGTTTTCGAAGTTTCTACTAGTGTGCTAATTATATTGGCTACTGAACTTTGACGTTGGTCGAAACTGTGTATTTTTCGCGGCTCAGTTTGTTGAAGGTTCTCTCGCGCAAACCACACAGCACAATTCATATGCCATCTCATTTTTTTCTTGAAATGTAAACCCAGTGCCGATCCTGACCTCCCTGGGGCCCTAAGCAAAATTCTGCTAAGGGGCCCTCTAACTGACCCGTGACGCCGTGAGCTATGTAAACCATTTGCCATTGCCACACAGTCACACCTGACACTTCAGTGATCCCAATACAATCCTCCCTCCTTTAAACAAAACAGTCGACAATATAGAACAACAATATAGAACAGAATGAGGTTCAAACAAACAATATTTATTGAATAGAGTATTTCCTATAGAATATTAAGATAACAAGTGAATATTATTAAGTAAGTGAATATTAACGTAAACATAAATAATAAATTATAACTCTGAGCTTTGGCTTTTGGGATTAACTTAGGTTCTCTCTACAGCCTGGGCATTTTCGGCATCAGTATGGGCAACACCAGTCTATCGGGACAGTCTAGAAGAAACTGAGAAGAATATCACATAGTTAGTTAAACAGTCATTTACACAATCTTATATGTTACTCGTTACATGTTACAAATGCGTAAACATTTGAATGTTTGAATTAAAATCTTACCATCAAAATATTCCTTTTCTGCACTTTCTTGAGGCAAAATCATCAATGATGTCATCATAGGACAGGTGTTTCCCCACATCATGATTTATGCTCATGATGGCCAATCCACTCAAACGTTCCTGTGACATTGAAGACCTCAGGTAGCTTTTGATGAGCTTTAATTTTGAAAAGCTCCTCTCTGACGATGCTACTGTTACAGGCAGGGTGACTGCAATTCTTAGGGCTATCCAAAGATTAGGATATAGTTCCTCCAGGTTTTTCTCACAGAGAAATGAAAGCAACTCAAATGCAGTCATCTTATCTGATGGCAGATCAGGTAAATTCTGAATCTCGTGTGCCAGATCCATTCCACTGATGTCATAGTCATCTCTGAAGGTTAGAGTATTTTGAACTTCCATGCAGTGAGCCTTTAAAGATTCACTAGACATCTATGAGGCAGTGCTGAAGTTTAGCAACACTCCATATTTGGATTTCACCTGGTTGAGTGTTTCAAATCTCTCATCCATGGATGTCACAGCAGAGTCGACCACAATGTTAAAGAAGTTGACTTCAAGGTTTTTCAGTGCATCAGTCATTGGTTCATCAGGAGCCTCATAGCTGAAATGCCTCTTGCTGTTTCTCAGTCTCTTCTCTTTCAGAACAGCCTCCACATTCATTACTTCGCAAATGCTTGTGGCTGTTGTCTGTGCCTCAGAGAATCCAGTGTCCCGGTATGTAGTGAGGGAAGCCTTTGCATTCGAGATTAAATTAACTGCTATATCCAACTGCATTGAGGCTGATTGGAGGAGCTTGTTCACTATGTTTGTAATAGTCAGTATCTTACACCATACGACACAGCAAATCAAGAAGCGGTAGGACCCAACTTCCTCTGCAAGTGCTTGTGCCTCCACTTTGGCCACAGGATCATTGATTGTCTGTCTGGCTTCCAGTAATGCCCCCCGAACCTCAGATGCCTGGTGCCTTATTGCATGAATGCTTTTGAGCCTACTCTCCCATCTTGTGTCACTCCATGACTTCATGGTTATCTTCACATGTTTCTTTAAAACACTCCATCTTTGTGTGCCGGATCAAATTTTGTGTGTAGGATCAAATTTTGCCAGTAATTCAACCTCTTTTAGGAAGTTTCCATTATCTGGCTGGAAGAGTTTTTCTGACGAACCCCTGAATGCTAGGTTTCGTTCAGCCAGAGACTGGGTGATACTTATTAAACGTGTAAGGACATCATGCCATCTCTTTCTTTCAGCCTCATAAATGGTCATTTGTATCTGGTCAAGAGTCTGACCCTGACTTAGGCGCAGATCAAGTTCTCTCCACTTAATCATATTTTGTGTGTGTTCAGGACTACTCTCATGGTGTTTCAGAATGGCATTGATATTTGACCAGTCATTCACACCTTCCTTTATAATTTTGTTGTATTTTGTAGAAAAGAGCTTACAGCAAAAACAATAAACAGCATTGTTTTTGATTGAGTATGTAAGCCAGCTCCTGTGAATCTTTTCCCCATTTGACAGTTTTCTCTCTAATAAGCCTGAATGGAAAGCTCTTCTAGACTTGTCTTTAGGGAAAGAAAAATCCAGTCCTGGTTTGAATGGACCTCTGCGCACTAACTCAGTCCTCATAAAGTTTGTTAAGACGGGGGGCCAATCTGCTGGGTCATTTGGTGGAGCGGCAACTGTTCTATTTGGGTCTGAGCTGCTTGTATCTGCTGCTGGCTGTACACCTCTGGTTGTGCTAGTACTGACTGAGGCTGCCTGTACTTCACCTGGGACTGTCACTGTGTTCGTACTTTCTGAAGACGGCTGTACTGTATTTGCTGAAGCTGGCTGTATTGGGTTTGTGCTAGAACTGGCTGAGACTTCCTGTACTTCACCTGGGTCTGTGTTAATACTTGCTGAAGACTGCTGTGCTGTATTTGCTGAAGCTGGCTGTTCTGGGTCTGTGCTTGTACTGGCTGATGGTCCAGCATCTCCTCTACTGACAAACTTGAGCATAGCACCTGCAAATTATAGATAACTCGTTTTATAAGCTGCATCAGACCCATTCAAACTGGCTCCCAATTTTCTTTTATACATTTTCAAATATAAAATACTATTTATACTATGGCTTGGCTCTTGTAATATTTAACTAGTGAACTAGTTATGCAGATACCAATAATCCCTGTTAGTGATGACATCATTGATATCAAGAATGAACTTTTGTACAAGTTAACTTGTAATTCCTGATATCAAAAATAGACATTGGTAGATAAAAATGTAACTAAGTATTACTATTAGCTATTAGTAATAATATTATTAGTATTAGCTATTATTGACTAACTATTAGTAAAAATAATCAAGAATTCACATTGCAAATAGTAAAGAAATGTAATGCTTGATATCAAAAATGCATAAGCTGTGAATGAATAAAAGCTCAAATGGCTTGCCATAGCATGTTAAAGGTTTTTTTTAATTTTTGTAATATATATGGTGAAGCAATTCTTGATTTATGGTTATTATTAACTGAGGGATGTGCATCCACACATTGACCAGTATGTCCAGCTAATCAACATTTTAAATTCAACATAGCCTATAAATCAAGTCAATCACTGTCAAATTATCAATACATTGCTTTCCATCTTGCATAATTAGTGCAGTGCAGTTGTATAGAGTTTTTAACTACACATTGACTGAGACTAGATAATCAGTGTCTTGTTTTAAAAGTATGTATGTATAATGTGCACTTTTGATGAGGAGTGCCATCATTCACGCCCATATATTGTACAGTCTGTCTGGTCTCCACATATATTTCTGCTTGAAAAATGCGCATTTCATTTCGTGCATGCGCATATGAACGCATGATAACACGCGACGCGGTTATCTTTTCCGAGCTGCAGTAAACAAACACCGTTGCACTTTGTCGTTTATCAAAAACAAACGTAATAAATAATTGTATTTTACTCTCACTTTTTTCAGGCACAAAGTGATGCAAGAGATGCACTGCCTGCCTGCCCAGCTAGGTTAGCAAGACCGAAAAAAACACAACAGAAATGCACATAAACTTTACTTTGCTGACCTCAAACTTAGAGAGGAGAGAAGACAAGTTTACCTGATTGTTGTTCCCGCAGTTCACTTTCATGGTTTTTTTTTTCCTCTTTTCGTGACCAGAAGGATAGTTTCGCTTCATTTTGTCATTGATGTTGTAAACATTAATTGAAGCTGACTTGACGCGTTATGACACGAGGAGGAGGCGGGGCCTTGAGTAATTTGCGGGGCCCTACGCAGCTTGCGTAGTGAGCGTATAGGGCTGATCGGCTCTGTGTAAACCTATAATAAATAAAATGGTTACCTTCCCAAGTGTAAGCGCCTTTCCTGCTCTTAGTTTACTTGGCCCCTGGTATAAAAAATGCCTAACGAGTTTTCAAACCCAATCGCGTGCGAATTCAAGGTGGTTGCTTTAGACAATCATATGATCATCTGTCCGAGAACGGTTGCGTATTTAAACGCTGCTTTGGGGCGGACAAATGGTTAAAGTCTGGGCTGGTAACCAAAAGGTTTCAGTAGGTTCAAATTCTGCAAAGGTTAATCCACCGAGTAACATACACAACTTAAACTCTGCTCCAGAGAGACTGCCCCTGTACGTGTCTCTTTGTATAAAGCTTAAGCGAAATGCCTAATTAGTGATTGATACGTAATTAGTGTCTTGGGCAAAGCTGCTAATGTTCTGTGATCTTTGGTTCAGGGGCTGTGGAGGCTGGTCGCTGTCCTTGGTGCTGCACCTGCGTCTGGGAGAGCAGCTGTTTTATTTTATTTTATTTAAAAAGGGGAAACACAGTGTTTGAAGTATATTTATATTTATGTAATATAGAAAGCTCTAAAAATGTTAATTGTTTGTTTAAAAAAAGTGTGTTGTTTGTAGGGTGCAGGGCATTAGTGTCTCATGTAGGCTAAGCGTTTGGAACTTCATTTGGCGAAGATAATGACTGACCAGATGTTACCTTGACAACACTGCACATGCCTCAGCACTCCATCAGTTGTTGCAAATAATTATTGTTTTATTCAAATATTGTATTATATTGTGTCTCATTTCTGAGATCACATGCACTATGTGATAGCTAGCCTGGGAACTATCAAAGCTTTGGAATCACTATGTGTTATCATACAGATGAAGACATCTTCATATCGGAATTGGCCCTGGTCCCAATCTTGCAAGCACTTCTGCTCTACTTGAGTGTCCCATATCAGCGTGAGGCCAGAGTTTTAGTGGAGGGCAGCAAAGGCCATTGAAGTCTGTTTATATACTAGTGCAGAAAGCTAAATATCTGAGTCATCATCCACATAGCTGCTGGTTTATATCTCAGGACTATCAAGAAGTGGAAACAATCATGGGACGGAAAGGTTAGTGAGGTTGCAATCCAGTGCTGGCACAGAAAAAACACTTTGATAAATTCCAGTTTCAGTAGTGGCCTTCAACTTTATCTAATACTCAATGCGTGATTAACCAGCTGGAATGTATTGACATAGTCATGAAGTATGAAATCTAATCCAGATTTTAGGGATCTTTAAAACTCCTCTGATGGATGCTGCCTGACCTCTGAAACGTCTCCTAAAATAGCAAGACTGCTCTGCACTAGGACTGTTAGTCTGTCAAACAGGCTTCCACTGAGAGTAGATGGAACTACACTCTTAAAACTAAAGGTTCCCTAAGGGGTTTTCACAGCAATGACTGAGGAACCACCTTTGGTTCCCCAAATAATTTTTCAGTGAACAGTTCTTGAAAGAGCCTTTTGTTTTCTTAGTGTGAAGAACATTTTAATAATCCGAAGAAGCTTTTTTCCCACTATAAGAGTCTTTTGTGCAATGGAAAGGTTTTATGGGTGTTGAAGTTCTTAATTGAACCCCAATGCCAATTAAGAACTTTTATTTTTATAAGAGTATGGAAAAGATCACCCAAAAATGATAATTGTGTGATCTCACCCACATGTTGTTCTAGACATTTTTTTAATATACAGTTTATAATAGATTAACTACCTCCTTAAATACCCCCATTTAGTAATTAAGTCTTTTCATGTCAAATCATTCATACTTTACAAACTTGCTCAGCTAAAATTTTTGATTTTGTTACAGAAATAGTGATGAAAGCCAAACATTAAATGTCATGGATGGCTATTTTGACTATTTACTGTGTAATCCAATCTTTTTGGTATATTATGGTATATAATACATTATATTTTATGGTATATTATGGTATATAATACATTATTGTTGCTATATTATGGTATATAATAGATAATATATATTGGATTCGATTACATATATGTATATATATTTGGCTTTCATCTTCATTTATGCTTCTCTTAGAAAAAAAATTGTAAACAGAGATCTCTGGTTGAGTTGACAAAGAATTACCTAGTTGACAGAATAACTGCATCTTAATGTTCTCCAATGGATATAATATTGAATGCAATTGTTTGAAAGGAGCTATTGTGCACTTGAAGGTCAGGAGGCCAGTGGGTTTCAATAGTTTAAAAGCTTACAGTTGTGGTTCTTTCTTGAGAAAACACCACTTACTGTAGCTCTGAAATGCACACTGTCAGCTGCAGCTTTATTAAAGTATGTCCAGCCAAAGCAGAGAGGGCTGCCCATAAATCTGCTAAATTCATAAGAGCTGAACACATTAATGATTTAGATATGCAATGCAAAAAAACTCTTAAACTATTAAGTTGTTCCCTGTCATAAACCTACACTAGAAAAAAAAAACCCTAGTAGTTCTATTTGTGAAGAAATCCCAAGAGCACCTATTTTTCCTCTCACGCACATCAATCCAGTTATGTCACAAAAACTATAATAGTTCTCAAGAGAATTACTCTAAGGTGGAATGTTGTCAAAAGTGCCATTTTTGTTGAGGTTAAAAATAGAATGTGAATGAGATTTGTTAGCTGACTAGAGGGGCAAGGACATGTGTTTTCCTTCCCATCATTCTAATAGATGCAATCCTAACACCGTTATCCCTCTTGATACATCGGCCCTCCCCCTCTGCTGACACTCATTATTTGAAATCCCCTGAGCTGAGAGGCTGCACACCCACAGGCAAATATAGGTACACTTATGCAAATACAGGCCCACAAATCTTCAATATCACAAAATTGCAAAACAGCATATGAGATAGGATATTAGAGCCCAAATTTAAAGGGATAGTTCACCCAAAAATCTAAATTATGTCATTAATAACTCACCCTCATGTAGTTCCAAACCAGTAAGACCTCCATTTATCTTCAGGACACAGTTTAAGATATTTTAATTTAGTCTGAGAGCTCTCAGTCCCTCCATTGAAACTGTGTGTACGGTATAATGTCCATGTCCAGAAAGCTAAGAAAACCATCATCAAAGTAGTCCATGTGACATCAGAGGGTCAGTTAGAATTTTTTGAAGCATCGAAAATACATTTTGGTCCAAAAATAACAAAAACTACGACTTTATTCAGCATTGTCTTCTCTTCCGTGTCTGTTGTGAGAGAGTTCAAAACAAAGCAGTTGCTCATATCCGGTTCGCGAACGAATCATTCGATGTAACCGGATCTTTTTGAACCAGTTCACCAAATCGAACTGAATCGTTTTAAACGGTTCGCGTCTCCAATACGCATTAATCCACAAATGACTTAAGCTGTTAACTTTTTTAATGTGGCTGACACTCCCTCTGAGTTAAAACAAACCAATATCCCAAAGTAATTCATTTACTCAAACAGTACACTGACTGAACTGCTGTGAAGAGAGAACTGAGGATAAACACCGAGCCGAGGCAGATAATGACTCGTTCACGAGTCAAGAACCGTTTCTGTCAGACGTGTCCGATTCAAGAACCGAGGAGCTGATGATACTGCGCATGTGTGATTCAGCGTGAAGCATACCAACACACAGAGCGTCTGAACCGAACTGATTCTTTTGGTGATTGATTCTGAACTGATTCTGTTCTAATGTTATGAGCCCAGGTAAACTGAAGGCTTGAATCAAGGCCAATCATCGCCAATGACGCCATTACGTTGAGCGGAAAAGAACCGGTGAACCGTTTTCTTCAACCGGTTTATTGAATCAAACTGTCCGAAAGAACTACTGGTGATCCGAAAACCGAAGCAAACCGGTTCTTGACTCGTGAACGAGTCATTATCTGGCTCGGCTCGGTGTTCATCTTCAGTTCTCTCTTCACAGCAGTTCAGTCAGTGTACTGTTTGATTACACTGTTTTTCTTACCTTTCTGGACATGGACAGTATACCGTACACACAGTTTCAATGGAGAGACTGAGAGCTCTCAGACTAAATTAAAATATCTTAAACTGTGTTCCGAAGATAAATGGAGGTCTTACTGGTTTGGAACGACATGAGGGTGAGTTATTAATGACATAATTTTGATTTATGGGTGAACTATCCCTTTAAGAGTTTCGTGCTTCTAGCTATATGACAAAAGTGTTCTAGATTAGGTGTTTATAAACTTGACAAAGCCGTGGGCCAATGAATTAATTCCAGGTCCCTTTAAAAAAAAGTATTTTATAAAATGTAATTTTATTGTATATAAACAATCTCGTGGTTTGATGACGCTAAGAAGGAGCGTTGAATGATGGGATTTGTTGTCTTCTACCCAACCGCTGATGGCCATCAATCAGACGGAAAGATAAATCATGGATTTAACGCGAGTTCAACGATTTGCGCGAGTCAATGCAAAGACGCGATCAGACGATGGATCAGACGCATCCTCGCGCGGGTCTAGAGACGCGATGCCCCGCGTTTGCCGTGTATGCCCAATAATACTAATCTTGTTGATCGTTATAATAGCATACGTTTTCTGTAAAGATGTCACCTGTCGAGTAAAACACAAGCAAGATCGGCATCTCTTTCTAGTTCTGGTTTATACGTCAGTAAAGGTGGTAAAGGGTAACTAACGTCATTGACAGGCGACTGCACTGCCCCGTGTCACTATTTAGAATGGGAAATTTCTCATGATTTACAAGTAATTGAAAAAAATTGAGATATTGTTAGTAATCAGCTGGACAAAATGTATAACACTAGCCTAGTGGTTTTTGGATATTTTACTGCAAATATCTTACAAATTGTACCTTTAAGTCATTTCCATGTCAATCTAACTGTCCTGTGCTCCCTTTGCTCGCAGGGCATAAACAACCTCTGTCAGTTCTCTGAAATCTGACAGACAGATACTAGACCTTCTTGGAAGGCTCTCCTGACATGATATAGGAGAGTTTTTAAACAGTACTTAATATAGTGTCACTGTTCATTTTGTTTTTGAAGGATCATACACCACATGGATCTGTCAGTTGGGGTGATATCATTAACAACTGCCCAGGTTATATTTCAAAACAGTTCTGTTCACAGTTTTTAGTGTCGGCCATCAAATAAAGAATAAAAATGTAATGGCAATTTTTTTAATCTCACAATTCGGAAATTTCTTTTCTCTCGCAATTTTGAGTTTAAATCTTAGTAATATATCTTGCAAGTTTCTTGCATAGTTTATATCTTGCAATACTGACTATATTATAAGCTCAGAATTGTGAGAAAACAAGTATAAACTGTAAGATAAAATTCCACAATTGACTCTTTTTTTTATTTCATGGTGGAAATAGCCTTCCATAATAATTTACATTTTTGTTTATTTTTATTTTATTTTAATTACTTCATTAATATATTTATTTCATAGTTCAATATTTTGTTAGACATTAAAACACTGTTTAGAATGGTTTAAGCATCCGAATATTTGTTTGGTGTTTTCCCGTTTTAGCAACAGCCTCTGAGTGCCGCCCCGTCTCAGTCGGTCCAGCCATCTCCTATGCCCAAACCAGTGTCATCGGTCCATCATGCCCAGCGGCCCACACACCCATCCCATGCGCCACACACTCCTCATTCTGCCAACTTACCCAGCTGCCCTGGCAGAGGAAAGATGGCCAAGTTCCTCAACCCCGACGAGATGACCTCCAGGGATTACTATTTTGACTCGTACGCCCACTTTGGCATTCATGAGGTACAGTATGAGCACATTAGAGCAGCGGATGCTTGTATTTAACAGTGATGCTGAGACGTGGTATGTAGGATATAAGCACTCATGGTTATCGACATCACTCATGTTGATTTATGCTGGGTGTTATGTATAATGCAGAGTATGCAGAGAAATGGAGCAGGAGAGAGACAGGTTGGGGGTGTCACTGAATTATAGGATGAGAGAGCACGGAATACATGAGGTTCAGATGAGACCTGCAAGATTAATTTTGTTCATACTCTTTTTTTAGTATATAGGTCAGATCTATTTTCCCGTTCCTTCCTCTCCATGTGACAGAGGCGTATACCCAAAATGCTGCATAGATCTGAGGAGACATGTAATGGTGACAGCAAGTTTTTGATACAGCAAGTGTGTATCAAATATGATACAGAAGGTTTTAAATGGTTAAACATCTTTAAAACTACTGAATAATTAGTTGGCTGTGTTTTTAACGGAGTGATACTGTATCTATTGAGACTGCATATTTTATCAAGTTATACCAAGATATTTCCATGTCCAAAAACAACAACATGATACATTTTTGGTTAAAGGCGAAGACTAAATAATTCATTGGGTGTGCTTCAATACAAAAAGTAAGCTCCCTACCTAGACAACATTGTATATGCCCTACAAAAAAGAACTATCAAACCTATGCTATAGTGATCTATTAGTAATACCATGGTATTGTTTATATATAGGTTTTACCTGCACAGCACCTACTCGCTGGCCTCTGTTACATAGGCGTCCCACCGAGGGGATGGGTGACAGTTAACAGGTTTAATCCTACCCCATACCTAAACTTAACAACTACCTTACTAACTATTAATAAGCAGTAAATTAGGAGCTTATTAAGGCAAAAGTCATTGTTAATAGTTAGTTAATAGTGATAATTGGACCATGAAATAAAGTGTGACCATGTGTGTATATCTGTGTGTGAATGTACAGGAAATGCTAAAGGACGAAGTGAGGACGTTGACGTACAGGACCTCCATGTACCATAACAAACACATCTTCAAGGACAAGATTGTGTTGGATGTGGGGAGTGGTACTGGCATCCTCTCCATGTTTGCTGCCAAGGCCGGAGCCAAGCACGTGTATGGGGTAAGAGGGGGGCCCTCCTTATGCCTAAAACCGCATGAGCCTGTAGCCTCCTACAATGCTGGAACGATTCACACAGCTCAAAATAGCATCATGTGTGGCAGTAGCACCAAGTGCTTTTTAAGGTGTAAATTAATAATCCTCTTTTGTAGGGAAATACGACGACATATTACCACCTACTTATTTCATAATAAGGATCATAAATATAAGTTCAAAGACATTAAATGGCGCTTAATGAAAAACAATCAGAATCGGCAATTCCTCTCCACAACAACTCCCTCTTGTCGAGATTTTTGTAGTTGCTGTAGTGTTTGTCATAAAGCCCTTTGTGTTCAGACACTAATGAGACCAGCAGATCTACACACACTCACATTGGCACTAGTGATGCGTGGGTCGGCTTTTTTTCCAACCCGCGGGTCCCGTTCTTCTGAAATTATTTGACCCGCCCCAGCCCGCCCCAGCCCGCCCTGCAAATAAAGTAAAATTTCTTTACCCTTCCGCGCATTGGGTACATCACGGAAGTTACGTTGCTACTTAGACATTCGTATTGTAACCTTATCAAAGAACCCAATAAAATCAGAATCAGATCAGAGTCAGAATCAGAAAGAGCTTTATTGCCAAGTATGCTTGCGCATACAAGGAATTTGTTTTAGTGACATAAGCTTCCAGTAAACAGAGACAACAACACACAGACAAAAAAAAAAAAAAAAAAAAAATTACAGGAGAATTACAAATTGGCAAGTAAATAAATGTATAAACAATTGTGCTATAAATGATAATGGAATAGGATTGAGTGAGATGCAGGAATGTTCTAGGATGGAGGGGTAACAAATAAATATAAGGATATTGCACATTTTTGCATAAGTTTAAGCGGGAAACATTTAACTGTTTAACTTTTCATGAGGTAAAATATGAAAATATTCCAAATTTTTAATATAGGCTATAGGGAATTACACTAGTGATGGTTCGTTCGTGAACGAATATTTTAGGTGAACGAATCGTTCTCGTTCAGGTAATCCACTGACTCATATTTCTCATTCCCTGAAGTTCCACCCTCCACAGCAGTGCGCGAGCTCGGCGTTATTAGCAGCGCATGCGCAGCCCGTGAACTGCTCTGTGAACTGTTTCATCCTGTCAAAGAGTTACTTAAGATGTGACGGAGCATGTGATTTGTAGTGAATGTAGTGTAGTGTAGTGAACAAATACGATATTCCCGTTTGTGAACTAGTTGAATGAACTGATACATAGCTCGTTTGTGAATGAAATGAATGAGAGTACCGGGTCAGTGAGCCAAGCATGTAAATCTCGATCAGCAATCAGCAGATACAAAGTGCAGTTATAGGTGCACATATGCTTGTTTTTATATTTAGCATACAGAACATAACTCCACGTTTAATTCACGATTTATTAATGTGAATATGAACAGTCTGACCAAACAATTAAATTGTTTAATTATGCAAGAAAACCTAGCGCTTTGTTCATCTGAACAACTTATTTAGACTATTTAATGCGAACATGCACACACTTTAATAAAGCCAAATCAGTTTTTGTCACAAGTAAATACGTTCGTTGACTTAAGACATAACACATAAGACACTCTTTTTCGTCACCTGCTGTGGCGTATTTGTGTATAATATGAAGAAATGGTCACTGAACAAATCACTGAACGAATCTGAACGAATCATTTTGGTGAACAAACTGAAAATCAACGAATCTCTTGAAATAATCAAACTTCCCACCACTGTCATGTAGGAGAAAGCAACGGTTCTGATTAATTGTCAGTTGAAGCAATGCTTACTGACTCCATGTGCTACACTGTTGATGGCGATGGCTATGGACACTAATAATGGCTGGGTAAACACAAGGGACATCACGAGCAAAAAGGATCTGTGCTGTCTGGAATCAGTCTCTCATTTATACAGCTGACTGCTTCCTACTTAATCTCTCCTCTTCCCTTTAGCCTCGGGCCACTGACAGCCAATCACTCTGTGTGCTTGTTTACATATATTTCTGTCTGACAATGGGACAGGAATCTGGACCGTTTGTGAATGCTAAATAGGGCTCTTCGTGTGGCTGGAAGCTGATCAGAGGAACATGTCTAATGGGCATGACTGCAGGGTGCAAGAATCAGAAGCTCTCAAAGTTGAAAGACTCTAAGTAATGTAACCCATTAAAAACAAGCACAATTAGTGACATTTGTCTGAAAAGCACCGCAAACTCACACCATTGGTTGAACTGGTGTCACTAATGTCAGCTAAACCAGAATCAACCAACAAGAGAGTTTAAATCCTCATATTTTGTTGTTTTGTTTTCTACCCTTCCTCAGATTGAATGCTCAAGTATATCAGAACACTCTGAGAAAATCATCAAGGCCAATCATCTGGACAGTGGTAAGCATGTGTAATGTGTGTAGATATTGTATGTGTGTTTGTTGCTGTGTAGTAAGCTTGTTTATGTGGGTGTGTGAGAAAAACAGAATGACAAATAGGATGAGATATTGACAGGATAAAGAGTGCTTGTCGAGCGTTCTTCTATTCAGCCTCCTAATTATACATAATTTTAAATCTCAGCAGTATTTTAATATTAAGAATTTAAATTGTTAATGTTCAGAATGTCTTATAATAAACATAAATGATAAATTGACTATCAAGGACACTGTCCCCCCCCCCCAAAAAACATTCATAATTATTTTTTCTCGGTTTTCTAGAAAAAAAGTCTATTATGCTTAGCATGGCACAAATACAATAAAGCAGTACTATTGTTAATATAAGTTTAGCCAAAAATATGCCTTCTATATATATTTTTTTGTATTTATACACTGCCAGTCCAAAGTTTTTCAACAACAACAGTTGATAGCGTACTGAGCGACGGAAGAGACACTTTCTGAGCAACTAGGGGTTAAGTGTCTTGCTCAGGGGCACATTGGTGTCTCACAGTGGATTCAAACCCAGGTCTCTCACACCAAAGGCATGTGTCTAATTCACTGCGCCAACACCACCCCAATATAAATATATATATGAGCTCAACTAAAGGTGATTTAACAATATTAGCTGGACTCTCTCTCTCTCTGCACACATGGTTTGACCCACATCTTTTAACTGGCCTTAAAAATTCAAAGAATAGAAAATATCTGTCAAGTGTCTTTGTAGCCTTATTCTGTCTGTGTGTTCCAGTTATAACCATCTTTAAAGGGAAAGTGGAAGAGACGGAGCTGCCGGTAGATCAGGTGGACATTATCATTTCAGAGTGGATGGGTTACTGCCTTTTTTATGAGTCCATGCTCAACACAGTCATCTATGCCAGAGATAAGTGGCTGGTCAGTGTTTATGTGTGTTTGTGTAGTAAAGAAAGCACACGTGAGTGTGTGTAGTATATAAACAGCCAATGGCTCTACAGAATGAGCAAACACTCTGTGTTCTTCATCATTAGAAACCTGGAGGTCTGATGTTCCCAGACAGGGCTGCTCTATATGTGGTGGCCATTGAAGACAGACAGTACAAGGACTTCAAGATTCACTGTGAGATTCACTCAAAACACACAGAAGGAGGGTTTCATCTATACAGTCATGTTTACAAGTTTCTAAGATGCTACAATTAAACAGGTCTATAATACTATCTTAAAAGTGTATTTTTGTCTTACTTAATTTTGAATGAATTTATTTCAGGGTGAAACTGCCCTAAATGTAAAGCAAAACGTGATTGGCCATAGGGAGAATGTTCTATGAAAGCATGCTTTCAAACACATCATACTTCCACCAACTCAAGCATCACAAACAGAGCTCCTACAGCTCTAGAAATGTGAAGGCATGTCTCAACAGGTAAAAGTAAGCTACTTTCAATAAAAGGTCCAACATTTTAGGAATGCTTTTAACTTTAAGTTTAGCTTACCTGTCGAGAAGAAACTCCACCAGTTTGTCTTATCGACTGAAACCCAAACATTCCATCAAGTTCCTCCATCTTACACTGCCAGTGTTTACCCTTGTTTTACCTCGTTGTCTGTCTCAGTAGCTGCATCCCAAATGATGCACTGTACACTATGTACTTACTGTATGCACTGTGTAATCAACCAAGTGTTTGAATTATATAAGATTAATTTGTCATTCATAATCAGGACCATAATCTTTGCTATGCGATTAAAGCTGGGAAAGTTGAGTGCATGAAGTGTCCAACATTCTACACTTTGTTTTTTTCTGTTAAGTGCATCATCTGAGTATTTAATATGCACTTTTTCTTTTGGGAATTTTTATTGTGAACTGCACTACTATTTATACTACTACTTATACTATTTATATTTTTTATGTATATATGTTTCTAGAAGTAAATTGCCTTTTTGCCTTATTATTTTTGTGGCAATAATTTTCCAGCATTATTTATTGAATAGAAAGGTCAAAAGAACTGCATTTATTTGAAAGTCTGAGGTGTGAACATCTTTACTATCACTTTGGATCAATTTAAATCCATCCTTGCTGAAATGTAGCACTAATTTCTTTCAGTAAACTAACTAAAAATATATGAAAAAAATTGGGGGTCCACATACTTAACAAACATAAACGCAAAAGTGATGTTTGTGTCATGTTTGTTCTGTTTGAATGGATGGTAGATGAAAAGTAACAAATATGTTAGATCTTACTTGGTTAGAGCTGTTAAAAATGTATAAGAGAAAACTGACTTCTACAACTCATATTTCATGCACTTATGCAGGTGATTCTAAATACTTTCTGAGATGTATTCAACTTAACGTTACGCACGTGTAAATCATTGTTTATGCTGTTTTGTAAAAATCAAATGATTTTATGTTTCAACAGGGTGGGAGAACGTTTATGGTTTTGATATGACCTGCATCAGGAACGTAGCTATAAAAGAACCACTGGTGGACATCGTGGACTCAAAACAAATGGTATCCAATGCGTGCCTGATCAAGGTCAGTCATTAAAACACTTCACAGAAATCATGTATGTGCGTGTTTCTCACCGCATGTGTGGTAGATGAGAAGAAGATCAAGTGAGTTCCATAGAGAATACAGCAGCATTAGTATGTAACTGATCATTCGCTCTATCACTCAGTGTGACAGTTACATAATGATCTGTTGAAATGCAATTTCATTTCATTATAAACCACTGGAGAAGGTGCTGATGAGATGATTATTGGTTGAATCGGATTCATGAAGCCGGGAAAGTTTATTGCTGCACAGATGGACTGTGAAATGCATCTGCAAAACACTCATTTTAACTGCTAAAAGATAATAAGAAATAAATATATTTAAAAACAAAATGTTTTTCAGCTCTTTACAGATATAAATTTAGCACCTCTGTCACAACTAATCCAATTTAAAACGTTGATGCAAATTAGAGCTGGAAAATAATTAGATATATAGCAGTCTACTGTACATAAAGGAATTTGCAAAGTAAAATCTAACATTTCATTTGCTAGAGATGGATGGAGAGGGATGGAAATGACATTTTTAGATTTGGGACATGGTAATGGCGCTACTTTAGGCTGTTTTTAATTGGCATGGGCTTGGGATGCACAGTTAATAGTAGATAGATAGTAATAGTTGTGATCATTATTTTACCTTCCATTATCATTCAGACACGATCAGGTGCAGTATTACTGACACTCTTGTCAAGTCTGCATCAAATCAAGGAATCCGTAATCACAGGTAAACTGTCCGAACAGTAAGATGTTTGTCATGAGAAGTGTTCCACAAAACAGCTATGGTTTGCAGACAGTTATAAGAGTTGATGTTACTGTGCGAAGTCATTGGCCCGTTAGCACGGAAAACTTTTTTTTCCCTCTTCAATAAGTTTTGTCAGTTGTTTTGTTTATTGGTCTAATTCTTATTTATTGGGTCGCATTGGTTAGTCACCCTTTCTGAATTATGTTGTATTGATAAGGATTTATCACAAAGTAAGTCTGTTTAGTTGTGCTATCGTACAAACAGTATCGTAAATGTAAGTTAAAGTGTCGCCGATTTAACCAGTTAAAATTTGAGTGGTGACGAGGTCATAAAATGTATGGAAAGAGTCTTTAAAAGGTCTTAAAAGGTTTTAAATTTAACTCTGTGATTCCTGTTTTTACCCTGAAAAGGAAAAGACAAAAACTTTAATCATAGTGAGGAGGCGGGGCTGACCCCGTTGTTAGAGTAGGTATGACACTTTAAAAGACTGTGATTGGTCGTCCAAGAAAAAAAAAATAAGAGTGCACAGATTCAAATCTCAGTTTGCCAGTTTAACAGCTGAGCTCAAGCCTTCGTTACTAATCCTAAAATGTCACTTTAGAACTAGTAACAACAGAACTTTGAGTTGCTTCATAAAAAAGCTTATTGTATTACTGTATTATAAGCTCACTGTATTATGTATATATATATAGTTGTGTCTCTAATAAGATTGGTCTCAAACATGATTCCTGGATGATCTAATAGAGTCTTATTAACTCACTGTCATCCATTTCTTCTCCCTCTTCATCTTTAAGTTATTTTCTCCTCTGCTAAAGAAACTCTCAAGCTTCTTTAAAGTCCTCCTCCTCCTTTACATTTAACTAACAGTTTCCTATTGTTTTTCTGGTAAATATATCAGTTCTGGAGGCAGAGCTCAGTTTACTGTCAGGAAATGTTGGAATCTGAAACAGCTGTGTGAACATACTGATCCAAGAGCAGTAATAACATCCTAACATGATAGCAGTCCACGATGACATTTCAGAAGAAGAGATAGAGAGAGAGAGAGAGAGAAAAGATCACGCTTTTTACTCTGTCCCACAGTAAAGAGAAATTACAAAAGAGATCTCTTTAATATTCATGTTTCTTCTGGAAACTTCTACATTTAGTCTCCATTTAATCTAGACAACACAGAGATTCAAAGGAGACTAAATGTAGAAGTTTCCAGCTGCTCAGATTTATCTCAAGAAAAAGACTCAGTATTTTCACATGCATCTCCTCTAATGTCACACACTGTGCTCAGAAGATAAGAGACCTCAGTATGAACTCAAACATTTCTAAGATCAAATGATCAGAGTTATGCTATCCGTATCAATATAGCTCTATATTTGTACCATATTTTAGCAATTGTCTAATTTGGAATTCAAGGAATGGTTCAATCCCCAAAAATGAACATTTACTGAAAAAGGAAAATCTGATAAGTTTGATTCACCACTGGAATGGATTTGGAGAGATTTAGCATTACGTCACTTGCTCACTAATGTATTATCTGCAGTGAATGGGTGCCATCAGAATGAAAGTCTAATCAGCTGATAAAAACAATAATCCACAATTAATCCACATGACTACAGTCTATCATTTAGCAACTTATAAAGTGAAAAGCTGTGTTAATTTTACATTTTAACTTCAAAAAACGGTTTCCTCTATTCATAATATTGCTTTCTCCAGTGATAAAGTCATCTTGTCTTAATCAGGAGAGAAATATGCACAGATCCATTTAAATGGTTCCATTTACAAGCGAAAATAAAACAGCTCTAAAAAAAATACCAGTGGATTTTGATGTGAGATGACAACAGGGGATGGATTTTTCCAATGGAGGAAAATTCACGTTTTGGTTAAAAGCAATGGTTTAATGCTAAAATGCCTTGATGGTGGATGGTGCGTAAATTTTCAGAAATGGTTGGCTAAACGGTTACTTTAGAAGAAACCCAGCTGAGAATGTCATTAAATTCCTCAGACCAGGAAATCACAACTTTAAGCTTTCCTCGTCTTTTCTCAGGAAGTGGACATCTACACGGTGAAGCCAGAGGAACTGTCCTTCAGCTCCTCCTTCTGTCTGCAGATCCAGAGGAACGATTATGTCCATGCTCTGGTCACCTACTTCAATATCGAATTCACCAAGTGTCATAAAAAGACGGGCTTCTCTACAGGTGTCCTGTTTAAAAACTTGTCTACCTTCTGCTTCTCGGACCCCAGTGTGTGTGAATGTGTACTTTGTGGTTGATGTCTGCTCTCTAGTGGCTCGGTTTTGACACAGCTCTTCCAAAGAAACTGAATTAAACCAAAACAGGCACCAAGATTAAGGTGAACAGATTTCTCAAATGAAAACCAGCTACATATATTGATGTTTTAACATTACAGGTGATTCCCAGACTCATTGACCTGAGGGCTCTGTTAACTTCTACTGACCATTAAGGGTTCATCGTATTGCTCAGTCAGCTCAGGTGTTTCCTCATGGGTTTGAGGCACGAGTGATCTATCGTTTGGCAAGAAAATGAACAGACTTTGGGTTCTTACTTTCTCTCTAACTCACACACACATAACGTTTGCATCGTATTTTTGACAGCGGTCTTGAATGAAGTAGAGGTTTATGTCTGGCAAGGCTTTAAAAATCTGAATTTGTGAAGTGAATTTGTCAGCATTAGTATAAGATTCACTGTTGTATGTTATGTGTGTAGTTTCATGTCTATTTGCAAAATAAACCCAGAGAGGATGATCAGGATCCTTATGTTTTGTAATATTGATCAGCTCAATGTAATTTACGCTTCTTATTGCATGGCTGCTTATAAAATAATTATATACTTGGACAAGAAATATAGATTTAGATATTGAGGTTTAAATTATTTAAAGGCTAAGAAAAAAGAGAGCATGGAGTGTTCAGTAGAGGTCATTATATTTGACCTCACAATCAAACCAACTGACCAAACAGAATCAAGCATTTCAGAGAGCCGCGTAACAATGTGTTATAGCTTTAATATTTTGATGGATGCATTTTATAAATAGTCTCCTTTTTACTCTACCATAGCACCAGATGCCCCATACACACACTGGAAGCAGACAGTGTTTTATCTGGAGGAATATTTAACTGTGAAAAGAGGAGAGGAGATAGTCGGCACCGTCAGCATGAAGCCAAACGAGAAGAACGCAGTAAGAACCCACCTAATTAATCATTCAAAAAATAGTCAGTTGGTTAATATAAGTATAGCCAAAAATATGCTTTCCATATTTAAACAAATTTATATTTATACCTTGCCAATCAAAAGTTTTGGGTCAATACGATTTTCTAATATTTTGGAAACAAGTTTCCTTTGCTTGCCAAGGCTGGATTTAGTGGATAAAAATATTTTGTGAAACATTATTAGCATTCAAAATAGCTGTTTTCTATTTGAATATATTTAAAAATGTAATTTATTCCTGTGATAACGACGCTGAATTTCCAGCAACCATTACTCCAGTCTTCAGTGCCACAGGATCCTCCAGAAATCATTGCAATATGCTGATTTGGTGCTGGAGAAATATATATTATATATTTTTTATTATCAACGTTGAAAACATTTGTGCTGCTTAATATTTTTGTGGAAACCTGCGATTTTTTTTTTCTTCTGAAATTGAATTTCGATATAATGTAAAGAGTCTTTTAAATACCTCCCCACTGGATACTTAAGAAATACCTTCTTTAAAATATATATATATATATAAAAATACTAATAAAAATCCCCCCTAACTTTTGAATGGTATTGTATAATTCAATGCAACTTTCTTATATATATTTTTTTTCTTACAATTATAACACAATTTAACATTTCCGCTTCTTGTTTATCTACCCAGCGTGATCTGGACTTTACCTTCGAGCTGGATTTTAAAGGTCAGCTATGTGAGGCAGCTATCGCTCATGACTACAAGATGCGCTAAGTGTCCAGCAGTGGCGAGAGACGGTTCTGACAGCACTCAGAGAAGCAGAGGCTCTGGATCACAGCTACAGCCCTGCTGCTGGGAAGAGACAGAGGCAGAAAGAAAGACCAGGACAGAAGCTGCTATCTTTGGGAGTCTTGCCAACATTTTTGGAGCAGGGTGGCAATTCAAGCAATAGCGGCCTTGTCTTCACCAACTCTAGCCTGCACTTCCACACCAACTCTCTGATTGTTCACAGGCCAACTCTGACTACACCCCACTGCAAACAAAAGATTGTCATGCTCTTATGAATGTTAAGTGTTAGTTTATTGCTACTTTGCTTTTACATTAGGAGTGTGAGTTATTTAATATATACAAATAGATATAATAATAATATAGATGTTTAATATTGAAGGTTGTGTTTCCAAGTCCCAGGCATTAAGAATATTTTAATGAATGTATTGTATTAAGAGAATAACTCCACTAACATAGTAATAATTCATTCAAATTTAATCAATGCAGGACTTTAACAATTTCAATTCAGAAGAGTAAGTGATCTCATAGATTGAAATGATGTTTTAAAGAAACCCAGGTCATTCTCAGAAAATGGTAGTTATTTGTTAAAAATAATTAATAATATATATTTTTGTTTTATTAAAATACTATCTTATATATATATATATATGACCCAACTATCATAAAAGGAAGATTTGGGGCATCGATAACAGTTCTAAACAGTTTCTTGCCCATGAATATCAGAGGAAACCGAATCAGATGCTACTAATGGAAATTACAAGAGAGAAAAAAAAGTGTGATTGCAAAACAGTGATGTGTTATAATTGTAAATGTGTTTTTCTAGTAACTTGATGAGACCGCAACATATCATAATATGTAGTGATAGTATTAATTATGATTCTAGATGTGTGATAATTACATTTCCACGTTGAGCACAGAGATGAAAATAGAAAAAGAGAAACGGCTCAATACATATCAAAATATCGATGGCAAGTGAAATGCTGGCTTCGTCCGCGGTGAGATCTTGATGAGCTGGACTCAGATGGCACCTGCTGCTCTTCACCCGTGCTCTTATCAGAGTCTTCGCCAAGGCCATGACTGGGATCGTCCCGGTCCATCGGTGACCCCCGTGTCACTGCTGATTATGCTGTTCAAGACATTCAGTTCACTTGCAAAGCACATTGTTCTTTATGTGTTATATTTATAGTTCATTGTTTTTACTATAGATATTTATCTGGTATCTTAGTGGATTATTGTGGAATTGGGAAATGTGAATAACTATCTTTGTGCAAGGAAGGGTGTTTAGTATTGACATTTGAGGTTTACCTGCTAAAAATGTTTTAAAATGATTATTCTGCCTTGATTTGAGCATCTATCAAGATAACAGTAAATACAATTGCTTAAAACTAATAAAAGCGAAGCACGATGAAAGCATATTTTGTGGTTTTTAAAGACCTGTTGCTGTTGTGATAAAACATGAAAGTGAAACAAAAAAGACTGAACATTTCTGAAACGTTGGTGATGTAAGTTGGTAAAGCAAATAAAAGTCATTTGTCCATTAAAGTGTGGTGTAAAAATACTTGATAGTGCTCTATATGTAGTGCCACTTGTCCTCCACAAGGGGGATTGAAAAGATTATGAAAAATCTGACAGACTAGCTGTGTTTTGAAATGGAATACTGTATTGGTTACTCCATTTTTCACAGAATGCTTACTGTAAATTTGTTAGTAAGGAATAGCGTGTGATATGCAGTGCTAAATGTTTCAAATATATTGGCACATGACCTCATCACACTGAATATTTTCTTTAATCTAGCAAGTCAAATATAATTTCAGAAATAAATACAGTAATGTTGCATTTCTAATTCCATTTTGCGTGTTCAATCAAATAATCAGACTAAAAAGA